>NC_057949.1:11470750-11595750 GCF_018555375.3 Anguilla rostrata | reverse complement strand
CGGGCCCCGTGCGGCAGTGATGCCGTAATCAGGCAGGGAACAGCCATTCATTACAGCGGCTCTGTGATTAAACTCTCTCCCCTGCAGCCCGGCCAGATTAAATCACCCCCGCCGCCCCGCCGCCCCGCCGCCCCGCCGCCCCGCCGCCAGCACCCTCAGCTCCTCCCCTCGCTGAGACGACCTGAACTGCCGTCTCCGTCACGGAGCAAACCCCAGGGTGCAGGAGGTTATTCAGTCTAACCGCAAAGGGGCTTTGTTCTCAATGGTTACCTTTCCTTTATTCCACTGTTTTGTCTGGAAAAAGTTCTTAGAGCCACATATGAAAAGCACTTTGCAAAGTATTTGTAATTATCATCATTGTTATTGTTATTATTATTATTATGTAACAAGTTTAGCCAGTATTAGTTTTATGGTCTCTGGTTATTGTAGGCTCCTGACTGACAGGATATCAGGAGCGGGAGCCATCAACGTTTTTAAAGCAAAGACACGGCGGCAGCAGCGCCACGAGCCGTCAGCAGGGGGCGCCGGGCCCGACAGGCCTACGCCGCGCAGAATCAAAGCGGCGGAAAATCGGCGGATGCCCCTCCCGCGGCAGCGCGGACCGCCGACATCAAGGCCTCGCCCGGAGCAGGAAGACGGCCCCGTCTCATACCCGCTCGACTTCCTGCCGGAGAGGACCGCCCCCCCGGGGAAAACGCTCGTCCGCCACGCGTCTCAGCCAGACCTTCCACCACAACTGTGATTTCTTAAAATGGAGGTCAGTGGTCTCTTACATCCTTTAATTGATTTTTCCCGGTAAATATTTCATTTGCCGATGCTGAGAGAGTCGTAGAGCTCCAGGCACAGCGGATTGGATCCTTTCCCAAAACAATTGTAAGGTGGCGCGTATTGTAAGCTAGCATTTACATAATGAACGTAATATAATGGTAATATAATATTTGCACGTTTGTAATCTTATGTTGCTGTGAATGTTTATTGCGTAGTTGTGAAGCAATGTACACGCTGTTTCCACACACACACACACACAGACACACGGTTTTCTCCACAGACACGCTTATTCCGCACACGCACCCCTCAAACACACTCGCTTCTCCACGCGTCTGGGGTGCACCTCTCTGTGCCGTACGAATGCGAGCTCAGCCAGCAGGAGAGAGAGAAGCAGGAGCCAGACTTTTTAAAGACGCGCGTGTTTGCCCGGGCCTCTCTCCATTAATGAGGAGGGGCGCTGCGCTGATACTTTGTCACTGTTTGCAGAGATTCTTTTTGATGAGAAAATCTCTTTGTTAAACATTGCAGAGCCTACTGCTGAAGTCATGCGCTCGCTCGCTCCCCCCCCCCCCCCCTCCCCCTAGCACACTCGCTCGCTCCCCCCCCAGCACAGGCCCCCACAGGGGCTGTGTTCCTGGGAGGCCGGCAAGACTGCCAAATAGCCCTCTCCGTGTCTATCAACTCTAAAAAATGGGCGTAAACCCTTATCGTGAGTGTACATAAATGATATGCTAGTAATACCTAGCTTAATGTTACGAAGCATGTCATGACCGACAGGACAAGCACACTGCCATGTCCCATGTCCTATGAACTCTGTTACTGTAAACCGGTTATAACATCTTGTACATTTATGAAAATGGTCTGTGGGCATGTGACGCTTAACCCTTTGAAGAGTGGGTTTTTTTGGAATGTTTTTTCAAAATTCTATGTCAGTGTTCTAGAACTCCATTGCTTTCAGTCACCAGTAGTGATTGTTACATCAGCATTAGAAGGGGGCCATTTTGAACATTCTAACCGCAAATTTGTGATCTTTCATCTTTAAGGGTTAATAAGGTGTTATTGATACTACACAAGATACACTTATAAGTCGTCATTTTCTATGCCGGGGGTTGATTAGAGGTTAGCATTTCATAGCATTTCTCGCATCCTGTTTGTGCGTGTGTCAGACTGGAAGGTGAGAGATGGGCTTACCCTGCAGGATGAGTGTCGATGAGTTTCCAGCTCCGCACGTTACCCTGGAGACAGAGGATAGAGAGTCAGTGCGGGTTACTTAGTAACATGTTACTCAGATCAACCGTGCCATCACAGGGGCTGTTGTGGTGAAATGTTCCTTTTTCATCAGTACTCTGCCATGGCTATAGAGGATTTTATAAATGTCCCTGGAGAAGCACTTTAGTCCTGTGGGTGAAATGAGGACAGTCCCGGGGGGATTTGTTCCAAATTATTCCACGGATGGTTTTTTTTTTTTGTGCGTTCCAGTTATAAATAAAAGAATAATAAATAGAGTGTGAGGTAAATGACTGACCGCCAAACCGCAGCGGGACGAGGACGGCAGAGCCATTAACGTGCAGTGGAAACGCAGAACCGCTCACAGGCAGCTAGAACGCACCGACTGCAGTAAGATCGCAGCGCGTCATTCACAAAACATCGATAAACTTTACAGCCATGTTCATTTTAAGGAACTCATTTTGTGATCCAGTATCGGTGCATCTTTGTAATAGTGACTCGAATGTGCCATCTCCATTGGCATCTCCATGGAACAGAAGGTATAAAAACCACAGCCGTGTTTTAGCCACCCCCCTCCCCCCTCCCCCCTCCACTGCAGCCCTGTAGAGCTGCCAGAGAGGAGAGAGCTTGCATCCATTAGTTCAGCGACAGGCTCTGTACAGCGCAGAGGGATGTTTACGGATATTTACTGACACCATGCAGGGCGAGCGCCACAGCTCCAGGGTAAAACGGCTGTGCCGCGACTGGGATTTGAACCCGTGGCCCCCGGGTTAATAATGACATCGCATTTTTTGCGACGCTGGCTGCTCTCGCCGCCCGCCCTGTTTACACACAAACATACACAAACCACAGAGTTAAAAGCCCTATCGGAGCTCGATTAGTTTCACTGAGGGAGCTTACGTCATTTAAGTGATACCCGCGGGATGCGTGATCTTAATGCAGCAGGAATCTGCAACATCTGTAGTTTTTACAAGTTCGGAAAGTAAAAACACCGGGGCGAATTATCTTCTGTGTTCTGCTGCACTCAGCGGTCTTTTAGTAACGGCAATCCAGTTTGACTGGCCCCTGCAGTAACGTAACTGCAAATGAAAAAAAGTTTGCCTCGGTTTTTGGTGACCGGGAATCAGATTTGAACTAGCCGCTTCCCTTGCAGTGAGAAACATTTAACGTTTTGGGCCATCTGTGGTCACTTCTGTGGAGTTACGCACAGAACAGACGACACATCCTGAAAACCCTATTACAGCAGACCCCAGTGTAAAACCAGCCCGGCTGGAATAAGCGCTGAAGAGGGACTCAGAGCTGCATCGTGTCCTGTGGAAGGGACTCTGGGAGCAGTGATGGAACACCACGTGCTGCACTGTGCAGAGAGTCGAACCCGCAGCAGCCGGCACAGAGGGGCGGGGAGGGCTGAGGCGCTGCAGTCTGCCGATCCTCGCCCACGCCGTCGCACGCCGCCAAATCCGGCGACGGCTGACTAAGCCAGGAGCGCCAGATGATCCCCCCCTTCCACCACTGCCGGCACCCCCTCCTCCCCACGACCAATGCCAAATTATAATTTCAATCAGCTCTGCCTCCCAGCTTCTGCTGCGTATGTGAAACAGCTTGGTTTGTGTTCGCCGAGCCGTCCGCCGTGCCAGCGCGTCACGTGCCCTCACCCCTTCCCAAACGGAGGGAGACGTTTCCCTGGGAGCGGAATTCAGCGTCGCGCGAGCTGGTGGTCCACCGGGGCAGCCTCTTCCCTGGTTTGCCCATTTGGCTCCTGATTGTGTGCTAATTGAACTTATCCCCCCCCCCCCCTCCCTCCGGTGTAAAATTAATCTCTATGACGACCGGTGGCGGTTTGTCAGTCCCAGTTTGCCCCACCGTCGGCTCTGCAGATGTAGACGTCTGGCTCTTCAATTCAATTTTGCCGACGTAAACAAGCTATTTATGTCATCGAGGGACCATAGAAATCACCTGGAACGCATGGCTGTGTAGCACTGAGGCTCATTCAGAAAGCCTGCGTGTCTGTATGCGAGTGCATGCGTGTGTGTACTGTATGTGCCCATGCATGTGTGCACATGTGCACATGAGTATTCCAGAGCATGACTGAGCCAAACGTTTGCCAGTGTGATCCAGCTGGTTGGTGTCGAAAGCTTTTTTATTTAAGGCGTATTTTTCTGTTTTGCCAAACCTGGGTCATCATTTTGTTGGATTTTCACTCGCTTTCTGCTCAGACCCAGATCTCATTAACATGCATGAAGTTCTCTCTGCATGTCGAGTGGAGGGGTGGGAGAGCCGCTAATGCCTTAAATCAATTGGTTCCTGTGCAGAGAGTCGGGGTCAGGGGTCAAGGGTGGTTAATGTAGGCCATGATGAGAGGTGGATAATGCAGGGGCTGGTGGGTACAGGAACCCAGAAAGGCTCCCTAACTGGGGTTGCCAGGTATTTAGCCCCGCCACCTCATATTTTCACAACAGCAAGAGGGGATTACAGTGGCAATACATTCAGATCCAGAGTTGTGTTGCCAGATTTAGCCTTTTCACTATTGTCTGAAGTCCCCTGATCTCTTGTGTGAACGAGAGGTGAATTACAGGAGGGACACTGATGGATTGCACACAACGCTGTTGCCTCAGTTCCAGCCTGTCTGATTGATGGATTCACCTCTTTTATCAGAACTAGAGAGGTCTGGTTCAGTGACATTCAGATTCCATACAGAGTTGCCAGATCCACACCGTAACCCCTCCAGCAGGCTGACTTGATTGTCCTCTAGAACAAAGTTGAGACAACCTGCTTAATTTTACCAAGTAAATGTCCACCGTTTAACTCCTGCTCCAAAGTTTACATCAGATGGGCACAAGGACTGATCCATTTCAGGTTTTTGAGCCAACTTCTGCCCTTAATTATTTAATCAGCTCAACCATTTCTTGATCTGACATTTTTATGAGCACCAGCTTCAGCTGCAGACTGCAAGCGTATCCTAAATATTTCACTGTGCTCAAGTACGGGAGCGAACCAACGTAGCTTATAGAGCTGTCAGAAAACAAAATAAGATAATTGGCTGGAACAAAAACCAGCACACAGACCGGCCCTCCCGGTCTGATTGACAGCCTTTGAAACGCTGTCTTTTGTACTGTATTTTGTGAAAGCAAAAAAATATTGAAACATTTCCCAAGGCAGATGCTCTCAGTTGCCTCGTGAAAGAGGAGAGGAGAAAAGGCTGCATTTAATTCTTCTGAACGCTTGTGCCTGTGCGCACGCTCGCCCAGCTCATCCCACGTTTGAGCGAGTGCAACACTTCATTTAAATTTTGACATTTAGCGCACACACACTCATCCGCAGCAACTCGCACGGCGCGCGTTTTCCACACGCATTCCGTTCACAGAGCCGGATATTTACCAGAGGAATTCACATCGCGCGTCTAGCGCCAGGGTGCTACTGAAGGGTGTCGGCCGGCAATCAGCCCAGTCGACAGCCCAGCTTCCCAAACGCAGTATTACGCTGCAGCAACTTCACCCGAGTAAAATCAACAGCATCAACTTTTTAAAATGTTATTTCCAGGCAGCTCCGTTTCTCCCGGCGTCGCTCGCGGGGGATTTTTGTTCCGCGCTCGCTGGAGAACGAGGCTCAGGGGAACTGTCAGTCAGCGCGAGGGGCGGGGCCAGTTCCCTCGCCGTTCACTGTCGCTGTAGCGATGTCGAGCGACGGCGTGAAACCCTGCTGCTCGAGCAGCCCGCTGGCCACTGACTGAATTACTGCTCCGCAGAACCGGGGGGGGGTTGCCACGGCCACACTTAATCTGCTTCGGCTTACAAAAAACCCGGCTCTGTTAAAAAATACAAAAAGACAAAACAATCCTGAATATAATACTGTTACCGTTCAGTTTTATTGGATGAAACCCCCCAACCGGATTTAAGGGCTTTTCACAAGCTTCGAGGTTCTCTCTTACCCTCCACATCGCCCGCTCTTTCCGCTACGAGTCCAATCTTATCCCGAAAAAGGGCCGATGAGGGCGCGGTGCTTCGGTTTCAGCTCGGCACTAAAACGCCTGCTTCTGCTCACGGAGGACTTGACTGAAAGCCCTGCTTCGTTTCTGCGAGCGGCAGCATCGGGCGTCACGGCGCGGAGCTGAAACGAAGCGTCCTACCTGGGAATCAAACCTGCAGCCCTTAGGTTACAAGGCCAGTTCCTTAACCATTACAATACACTGCCAGCCCCCCTCTCTTTCTCTCTCTCCCTCAGGTCATATGGGTCCTGATGAGTGTGGTCTATGTGAAAACAGGCCCCTGTTTTCAGCAGCGGGGATCTGGGACAGGGGGACGCGCTTTTCTCAGCCCGGATCGACAGAAACCCCGCCCCCTGCTTGGAAACCCCGCCCCTCTCCCGCGTCTCCAGTGCAAGAGCATAATTAGCACAGACCCGGGGCTGCTTACTCCGGGGACCGCGGAGACAGCAGAGGACTTCAAAACCCCGGCTGCCCCTCTTCCCTTCAAAGAGGAAGAGAACGAAAACAGTCTCATTACTCCTCTCACAAGAGCGTAGCCTGTCAGCTTTTCATTTTTCTTTTTGAGGCGTGCTGGAGAGGCTGACATTATTTCACGTAACGGCGCTCTCACCGCTCTCATACGCGATTACCGCTGCGCCGGCAGCCCTGACGCGCTGAAGCTAAAGCTCGCCTCTTTTCAGAAGAGATAGGGCGCTAAACCCTGGGGTCCCGGGTGAATCGTCACAAACCTGGCAACCTAATCATCTCATACAGCTTATATGCAATCAGGGGGAAGGGGGGGGGGTTTATGGGGTTGTAATAGGGAAAGCATTCTTGGGTATTGGCATGTGCAGGGGGTCCCTAGAGGTGGGGTGTGTATGTGTGTATATGCAAGCATGCACGCATGCACGTGTGTAGAGGAGACCTAGAGGTGGGGTGTGTATGTGTGTATATGCAAGCATGCACGCATGCACGTGTGTAGGGGAGACCTAGAGGTGGGGTGTGCGTGTGCGTATATATGCATACATGCACGTGCATGTGCAAGCGACCCCTTTCTCTTATCTTAATCCCTACACAAATCATTTCCAGATCCATCCCTGCTTGCAGCACCATCCCGGCCGTTCCCCTCCTGTTCTGTCGTGTCACTGCAAATGAGAAGGCCCAGTGTACAGCGAGTCAGCGGAGCACGCAAACGGACAGGGGAGAGGTGAGAACCCTCTGTTTGACCTTCCTCTGAGCCTCTTCTGCTAACGAGGCTGCAGGCAACGAGAAGCAGCGTCTCAATGCCTCCACGTCTCTGAAGATCTCCCAGCCTTGTTCTAATCAGTCGGCTTGAAACATTTACGCATGTCTCTAAAGAGGGGAAGTGAAGAGAGGGACGAAGGAGCAGCAGGAACAGAAGGCTCTCGCCCTCGATTGTAGCCGTGGTGAAAAGCTCCAATGAACATCCAGCGTTACCTTGGGCACCTCTAACTGGAGCCCTTTCCATGCGCCGTGCTCCCGGTTTAGTGTGTAGTGTGTGTGTGAGTGTGTTTATGTACAAATGAGTAACTGAATGTGTGTGTGTGTGTGTGTGTGTCTATTTGCATGCGTGCGCCTGTGTGTGTGTGCGTGCGTGTGTGCGTGTATATGTGTGTGTGTGTGTGTGTGTGTGTGTGCGTGCGTGCGTGCGTGCGTGTGTGTGTGCGTGTGCGCGTGCATGTGAGCAGGGGGTAAGTGGGGAGATTACCCCAGAGAGTGCTGAACCCAATTCCCATGTCTCCCGGGGCAGGAGTTCCCAGACGGTGACAGTGTGAAACAGCTGTGTGAGTAATTGGATGATTTGTTGCCTAATTAATGTCAATAAAACGTGTTTGCACTGCGCCGTCTCCTGCGTTTGTGGAGACTTCCCCGGGAGAGGGGGGTTCAGCAGCGTGAGATCTGGCAGCCGAGGCTCTGGGTGAAGACTCCCAGGCTTTTACTCATAACACCACTGTCCCCGCTCTCACCTACGCTCACCTGTTTGCCTTCTAGCGGCAGACGCGGATCCAGCATCTCTACGGGCCCGGTGGATGGGAGCGTTGGGTTTGCCGATGCTTATCAGTCGCTCTACACGTGCGTCTGTGGCTGGCAGGCTTGCAGAGAGGGGTTCCGCTGTGCTTAATTTATTCTGCTAGGGGGTAGAGAGAGAGAGAGAGAGGAACAGGAAAGAGAGACTCAAAAAACATCCTGGCTGCTGCACCATGGCAAAGGAAGTTCACCGAAATATCCAGAGAACAGGACTGAAATAAAAATGGGTAAAAGTGGCTCTGTCTGAAGTGCCACAACTTGTGTGTCAGGATTAGTGGAGTTTTGATTGAGGGAGTTATTATAGATGCAGTTTCTAGCAGCGCTGATGTGTCAGAGTGCACTCCGGAGTGAGTCTCCATGACGTCCAAAAATGGGCGTCGCTATCGTCTGCTCTCAGTGACTCACTGACTCAAACCAATCAGTGTTTTGCCCTGGAGAGTACTAAAGCTTTTGATTGGGTCAGTGAACAGGCAAATCTCTTGCCGATATGGGGAACATAAAATTCTCCATCCACTCAAATCATAACATGCAGAGCCCTCCAAAAGCATGGGAATGGTGAAATGTGCTATTTTTGCTATACCTGTCGCAATGTAAAAACTGTCGATTTTATGCACATTTGTCTTATTGTTTGATCTCAAATCCAAATGCCTTCAATATACAGCATATATAAATATATACTTGCCGTTCCCAAACTTTTTGAGGACGCTGTATCTATCTTGTCATTTTGGGCACTATCTTTGTTGGATGCAGGACCGGAGTGGGGAACGTGTCCCACTCTCTTCCTGTTAGGCCAAAGTTATTTTGAGAGAGAGCGAGAGAGAGAGAGCGATGGCCTGAATCCAGACTGCAGCAATACGTCCTCAGGGCCACCACAGCGCACACGCAACTCTCTCACCGTCTGCATGCAATCCTACACCTGCAAAACAGGTTTCTATATTCCAAACAGGGCTATCTTTCCAAACTCCTGTAAGATATTCTGAAAACCAAAAGATTTTTTGCCTTTAATGAGTTTACTGAGCAGCGGTGCACCTGAGAATCAGGTGAACTCGGCCGGAATCGAACCCCAGCCGAACACAGCGCCGCATACAAACGTGTGTATGCTCATGGCAGCTTTGATCTGCTCTTCATAGTGACACTCCACGCCACTGAGAGCACAAATTCAGATTCTGCGGTTGTGGAAACACGGAAGTGACCAAGTTTGTCACGCCAGACACAGAAAACAACGATGGCTGCGTTGAGGGAGCAGAAACATTGACAGAGGACGATTTCAAATTCGCTTTAGTTTACTCAGTGCTGCAAATGAAGAAAAAGAGAAGATGGTATGAATATATTTTCAACCATACACGGAGATGCGATGGGGAGCATGCAGCCACCCATGTGATACTTCAGACCAATTGCAGACGATCTCGCATTGATTTCGATGTGCAAACACCGTCGCTAGTTCGGCCAATGCGCAGTTTCAAGTCTCCACATTTTATAGGCGTCATTCCGTTCATATGAACTAGCCAAAGTTCATTTTCACAGTATGCATACTGCACACTTAACAGGGCCCTCCATGTTGGGCCACACATTACACAGAAGCACCCTGATCAAAACCCCTTGTGAAGCACATACAGCACCTTAATTACTTATTCTCTACCATGAAATATGACAAACCACATGTCATGTAAAGAAATCATTTCATATCTGGCATAAGACATATGCCACTTAACCAAGGGTCAATCTTTTGACCCAAAACTGTAATACTGTAGAAATGAATGTGTCATATAGTCCTGATAAGGGCTTTAGGTCTATATGCCCTTTGTGAAAAGTATGACTGGGAATTAAGGGAAAAGCTACATTTTAATCTTAGAAGGCTTCAGAATTAAAGCTTTGAAAAGGGTCTCTAAGAAACTGTACACGCTGTTCTCACATCTACGTTTACATTCTAGGCTGGCGCTCTTATGCCGAGAGACTTACACGGAGTTCTCGGGCGGTGGGCTGAAATAGTGGACCGAAGAGGGCTCAAATAATAGCGGCTGCTTTTCAGAAAAGAACACACGGTGCGCCGGGGTATTTCTGGGCCTATAAGCACCTGATGAATGGGTAGGCCACGTCACCACGCCCGCCCAGTCGTACGCTTCCCTCTCCATTGTTACCTGGGTAAATGGCCTCCGCCGAGCTCTCCCGCCCACCCACTCAGTCAGTCAGTCAGACAGGAAGCGACGCTAAAGAGCAAGAGCACCTGGGGCACTCTCAGCCCCTCCCCCTCACGGTGGGAGAGACTCGCTGTCAGGCAGACAAAAGGAAAAATGGAAAAAAAAAAAAAGAATAAAATTCTAAAAAAAATAAATAAATAAGATGCAGTCTTTCCGTCACCATGGTAACTACTACACAGATCGGGTCTCTGGTTTTTTTCCCTCTGAAAACGGAGCGGGTCGTGCCGCTCCCAGAATGCCCGACTGAAAAGAGCCGTACGCACGTTCTGACCGCCATAAGGGCGGTGTGACCACTCAGGCGCAGCACAGGTGAGTACATGGCAAGGCGCTCTTGGCAGGTCATTTATACCACCTGATTGAAGGGTAGCTCTCCCAATCGGGCAACATCTTGCAAAACCCTTGTTTTTTTTGGCCAATCAGATCACTCCCATTGCCAAACACTCAGAGGGCAGATCAGTTCAGCTCTGAAAGAGCCAGCAATTGTTTCATATTCTATTTGCTTTTTTTTCCCCAACTCCTCCTCCGATCACCTGTTCGAGCTTAGGTCACCTGTGCCCTCAAGTAGATGTCTTACCACAGTGCATTTTGGGACATTACATGTATTATTCTGTAGAGCTGAGTAACAAAATGTGCCAGTTAATTTAAGGAAGTGTAAATCACAGGAACAGTTGTCAGCAGACACACCAGCCCCCTACCTGGCAACCCGCTCCACAGTTATATGACCAATTGTGGCGAGAGGCTATCCTGGATGAGCAGTGAGTCCATACCCATACACACACACACACACACACACACACACACACACAAACATGCGCAACCAGGCTGAATTTACACTGTGTTCATTGCAGTGGAAGCCCTGCATTTTGGCCTTATTGGCCCTTTTAAAAATAATTACTACCTGTACGGACCATTTGTGCCTCGCCTTATAACTCATGAGTCTAGTGCCCTCTGGAGGAGGGGAAAAAAGTACCCCTTCAATGCTCATAGAAACAATTCTCTGGTGTTTCCTTTTTTATACACTGTAAATCAAAGTGGCACTGTTCATCAGCACTTTCCTGTGAGATTTCCATCGCCAGGGTGGCAGCCTCGCTCCTCGTAGCGGGCTTTTGCACAACGCTTTTCGCGCGTTCACATCCGCCACACGCCTGCTCTTTATAGCTACCTGATCTAACAGGAGAGCGTCCATGAAAGCAGGCCTCGAGGTAAGCAGTGTTTTTAATATGCAGCTACATAACTATATTTAGTAGTGTTGAAAAACAAGCGTTTGCTCAGAGACAAGCATTTCTTCACTGATCGGTTTAACTATAGATATGCATTAGCTAACGAGCTAACTGTGAAAGCCAATATAACTACCGAGTTTAAATATTAGGGTAAGTATTTCTATAAATATGCAGCTGTTCACATACAATCAGAAAACAGTACGTGTTGTTTTTATTTTATGGTACATTTGAACAGTCCTGGTTAAAAAAAAGAGTTTTACAGTTTTTTGTTCCTTTCACTTGTGCTGTTTATTGTCTGAATGAGATTAGCACTGTGACAAGGTGCAAAGTGTTTACTCAGAAAAGGACAAGCACTTCTTCAGTGATTAGTTTAGCTATTGGGAAGTGTTAGTTAGCGAGCATTAGTACAAACATACATGTATAGTATAAATATGTATCAAGGGCTGATAGAACTTGATGCCCTCATGTCAAATTTAATTTTGACCTTACTGTCTTCTGTATTGTCCATAAAAATGATGAAATTTGCAATCTGACACACACACACACACACACACACACACACGTGTCAGCACACACAAATTGGTACTCACACACTTGCTTGATCTTAACACCCAGAGAAACAATAACTTGGCATGCCCTCATTATTTTACAGATGGAAAATGTGCATTTTTCCACTCCAGAAATAGAGAAAGCACAGCACTTGTGCTGCAGTAGAGCATAGGATAAAGACACAGGCAAGAACACTAGACAGAGGACACTAAAAACTAATAAACTGCCAATAAAGACACACACAAACACACAGAATATCTATTGAAGTCCTACACAGGAAATGAGGTCTGAAGAGCTTGGCTATATATAATTACAGCGTCTGCAAAGCCTTGCTATTGAAGTAGGATGGCTCTTTGAATAAACCGGAATATTGATTTCTCCACTCTGTAATCGCATTTCAATAGAAATCGCAGAGCTGAGCACTTCCTGCTTCTGCCGTGGTTCTCACGGAAAAGCAAGCGCCGCTATTTTTAAAGGACACGCCATCATGCGGCACAGTTCATTTAGCGAGGAAAATAATAACCATGAACTAAATCAGATAACAATTAATAGCAATAGTAATTAGGTGATTATTGGAATATGGTGTTGAACCATCAAGACACATCCCTCTCAAAGGCACTGGAACAGCTGAGCTAGTTCCGCATAAATAAATTCAGTGGTAAAAGTTAAAAAGTTAAAATTTTGAGTTATGGTTTTATAAAAGCTTCCATTTTAATCTGAACCTTGGGATGGGTTACAACTGAGCGTGTGCTCCACCGACATGGAGGCTAACTTACTTTTTACTTATTGCCAATGCTTACTTTACTCTGCTCACCCATTATCCTGCCACTCCACCAGTCCTGGGTTTTAAATCCACTGCGAGAGAAGACCACAGGCTACGCCCATATATGGTTATGTTTGGTATCAGCTGAGGATAGGGAAACTAGGACAGCAACACATGCCATTATAATCCTAATACAACTAATACTTCAGTAAGTAAAGAACAATGAACAAAAGGCATTGTGCATGCATTTCAGTACAGTCCTGCTGCAGTCGCTCAGTAAATTAGTTGACATGTTTGAATGAAAACAGGGAAAACAATGTTGGCCATAATTATCCAAGTATAAATATGCTCACTGTTAAGGAAAAAATGTTTCTTGTGCCAAATTAAAATTCTTAATGGTAAACGAAAAACACATGAGGCACTGAATTGCCCCCTGCTGGTCAGAGCTTCTAAAACAATGCATTTTATACTTGGGAGTGATGCATGCTCATGCCCTGAACTCTAAAGGAATAGTTAACTTCCTGGTTCAGTTTTACTGTATGTTTATGGTTGGCCCAGTTTCTCTGTGCAATGAAGCAAATTTCAGATACAGACATTTTTGATGATCTACCAGCTTTACAGTGACTGATATGGGGTTTGTGGTCAAACGCAAGATACATGATAACTGTAAAGTTGCTTTGGAGTAAATTTAAGTGGACCTTCCTCCTTGAGTCCATGGACCCCCAAATGCCCCCATCCCAGCCACTGTACAGTTGGCCTGGTAGCTCATCAGAGACGTCAGAATATATAGGCATCACGCACAGAAACCTATGCTTGACCCCACCGCTATCATTAACTGCAGACCTGTCTTTCTGCTCCAATTTCTGTCCAAAACTCTTAAACAAGCTGTCTCTAACCAACTCTCTACTTTCCTCTCAGATATAACATGCTGAACTCACATCAGTCAGGTTTCAGACCTGCCTACTCAGAGAGGGCACACCTCTCTTTCAGCGAAGAACTTTGCACTTTGCCTCAACTCTGCCCTCATCCTCCTCAACCCGCAGCCTTTGACACCATCAAACATTGGATCCTCCCGTCTTCGCTTGCTGAAAAGGGGATGTTCAGCACATGTGTTTTGCATCCTACCTCACTGGTGGTTCCTACCAGGTCACCTGGGGTGGTGTCATTTCAACTCCCTGCAATATCTTCACAGGGGTCCCCCAAGGTTCTGTTCTTAGTCTCCTCCTCTCTCTACACCAGATCTCTCAGGCCTGTGATCTCTGTCCGTGGGTTGTCATTTCATTGCTGTGCTGATGACACGCAACTCTTTCTTTCCTTTCCCCCAACTGATGTGGGTCACCAGGCATGGATGTCGACTTGTATGAATGACAGCCAAAGCTGGATGGAAATGCACCATCGAAAGCTCAACCCTGCAAAGACTGAAATGCCCAACTTTCCTGCCACATCCTCTCCTTCATCTGACTTCTGCATCACCCTGGGTGATACCACTTTCTTCGCTTCCTCCACTGCCAGGAACCTCAGAGTGGTGTTGGACGGCAGAAGGACTCACACTGAGAACATTGCCATGGTGAGCATGAGCTGGTGCTTTCCCAACTGGACTATTGCAACTCTCTTCTTGCTGGCCTCCCTGCTTCTGCCATCAGGGCCCTCCAGTTCATCCAAAATATTGCATCTTGCCAGATCTACAACCTCCCAAAGCATTCTCACATCATTACCCTTCTCACTTCCCTCCACTGGCAACTTGCATCAATTCAAAACCTTGATGCTAGCCTGCCATGTTGCCAAGGAGACTGCACTGGCCTACTATCACAAGATCATTAAACCTTACAGACCCGCTAGACGCCTCTGTTCTGCAACCTCAGCACACCTGGCTCTTCCCCCTCCATATGTCTGTATTTCCAGGTCATGCCTGCTGTCTGTCCTGGCCCCCCAGTAATGGAATGACCTCTACACATCAGTCAGAACAGCAGAGACACTTCCCACCTTCAGCCACAGATTGAAGACTCACCTGCATGAAGTATAAATCATACCATGGCTCATCCCAACACTTTATAGCACTCCTGCCAATGACTTGACTACTACGGCCGCGATTAATTACTATTATTCTATTGTTTTTTGTTATTATATATTTTTGCATTGTAATCTTATTTTTCTAAATTGTACTTATTGTGCTTTTTCAATGCGCAATCCTCATGTATTTTCTACTAACAGCTGATTCTACGTGTTCACATTTGTGGTTTCTGAGTATTTACCTCCAACCTCTTGGGTTTTTGTTGCTGTTAACCTGGATTTATGCGATTTCTGCGTAAGTTGCTCTGGATGAGAGCATCTGGTAAATGCCTGTACTGTAGTGTAAAGTAATCCTTTGCGTTCGGTGTTCAGTACAAGCTACATTTGTCCAGTTATTGCACAGCATCCCATAATATGTCCTTTGTAAAAATACTTCAGTCAAATTCAAGTCACAAAATTCAGGCTAAATGTAGCTGCTGTGCTAAATGAAGCCCCTTTACATAGGAAAGTAAAGTAATGGAGTGAAGGCCCCAGGCAGAACCAGCGTGATATAGGAAGAACACCGCTATACCCCAGAGAACACTGGATTAGCAAGTCACTCCTTGTGCTATATTTATGAAAGGCCAAGACGTGTCTTGTGGTGCCACCTGGAATTATATTACAATGATGATTATCATCATTAGACATACAGGGAGAGCGTTTAAAGGAACTGCAGCCAATCAGGTTATGGTATGGTGATTAGTTTAAAATGGTGATGATGATTATTTATTATTATGATTATGATTATTATTATCATCATCATTATTATTATTATTATTATGTGCAGTAAGGGACTTGAACAAAAAACCTTTAGGATGTTAAGCAAGTGCTAAACCAGTAGTTGCTCTAAATATATTTTCGCACGCACACACACACTACAGAGTTCAGTGGGCTAAGGGGGGTGGGGGGAGCACCTTCTGCTCCTCTGTTTTTCTGGCTGAAACCAGACCCTCATTTTGAATATCAGCCCGTCCCCACACAAGGACGGCGGAGTGGGTTGGCGTTTAATTTCGCTTGATGTGAATGACCCTCCTGGCCCTGCAGGAACAACTATTTTCAGCTCAGTCAGCCTGCTCTGCCTCATTACAGATGGTCAGATTATCTGAGGGAGTGAAGGCTGTTATTTTCATTAGTCATGTCACCAGACCATTTGCTCTCCTTACATCCTGCATTCACAGTGTCTCAGGTAAAGCAAAAGTATGGCATCTTAAATGAGGGCACAGAAGTCGTGCCATAGCCAAGATTTGAACCTGCAGCCGCCATACTTACACACCCAGCACCCCCAACCACTGACTCGTGCAGCCTTTCAGAGATTTACTGTGTTTAGCTGCGTAATATATTTCCTTCTCGTGAGACAGGGCGGAGTAAAGTGAATTCCCACTGCCGGTGTCTGTCTAATCGCCACGGCCTTCCCCAGGAGCCCGTTCCCAAGGTCACGTCTCCGCGCCCCGCCCAAACGAGCGACCGTGTCCCACGAGTCGAACTGTCAGCTAAGGTGGGCGGCAATTTATCGAAAGAGCAACATGTTCTATTCTGGAGGGAATAGGGCTGAATAATTAAAGATCAAGTAATGAATATTTGAAAAGGTCCAGTTCACCCCGGTTTTTAAAAAGCCATTTTGCTCCTGTACAGCACTGTAAAAATCATTTGGTCCACCCCCCTTGCCCGTCCCTTCTGATTCGCACAGCGTGACTCCGTAGCTCGGTCTCCCCGTCAAACGCGCTGACAGCGGGAGAACGCGTATGTAACAACAACAACGGATTTGTCTTCATAATGGCGCTCCGCTCTAAGGCCGAAAGATAACGGGGTGTTGCGATACCGACTGGGCGGTTCGGCACTGAGGTTCCGCAAGACATGAGATACAGACAAAGGTGCCTTTTCGGGGGGCTGGCCCACGCGGGGAGCGACAGTCGCTGATCAATAGAGCGCTCCGGCTATCCGACGCCTTCACTGTCCTACTCTGATTAGTGGTTTCCCAGCTCATTACCAGTCAATCTTGTGCCATTTTAATTGCTGTTTAAGTGTTGCATTTATGACGTTCATTTACAAGGGGGAAGATTAATCTGTCATTTTTCCTCCGGCTATTAATAGCGTGGAGATGTGACTGGCTTGTCTTGAATCAAACTGCCTTCTTTTTCTCCCCGGTTCTCTCTCTCTCTCTTTTTTTTTTTCTATGAAGCCCACATACAATGGCCCAGTGACCTCATCAGCCAGTCAATCTTGGCGGTACAGAAGCAGCCTGCTGAGATGCGGCCAGGTTCCCGCTGAAGCGCTTTCAAGTTTAATGGAAAGAAAATGACGGCGGGCTGGCAGGAAATGTGAAGGGCGATCGACTCTCCCGCTTTCATGAGTCTCACATCTCTGTCCCTACAGCTGTCTTTACTACGTATATATATATGCCATTTGCCAAATACACTGTAGACCATTACTGCATCCACGTGCAGGGTGCTCAAACATAAACTCCTCAGTAAATATTGCCAAATACACCTGACTTATATGGGTACTATTTTCATTATTATTAGTAGTAGTGGTATTATAGCATATATGAAGGTTACATAGCAAATTAAGCTATGGAAGTTCACCAAGATGAAATTAATGGTCTTTATGTTCCAGAACAGATTTCCCACACCTGCACTGCTTCATATCATAGGGGGTCGGGTCAAAGCAGGATTCAGAGTTTTTTATGCAGAAAAATAAAGACAAAATGCAAAGACAAAAAGCACAGCAGAAATATTCTGAGGTCTTTTAGGATTACAGCGGGTGATTTCCCAGACTTGAACCACAACAAAACCATTACTCCTGTTTCTTTGAGCCAATCGACTTTCGGTGTCTAACATTTGTGTTGTTTATTGTGTTGTTTATTTGCACAGCCGTTGGTAGCACTGCAAGAATCAAAGAGAAAGTGCTTAATTTGAATGTTAAGTCGAAAACGAAATGTCACGCTCTAGTTAGCTTGCTCAACATGAGCAAATTAAAACAGAAATCACTCCTAGGGTTTTTAAATATTAGTCTGTTTTTGATTAGAACACCAAAACATTATTTGTAGCTCATTTCATTCCGCTTATTTTATGCCATAACAAAATTATAAACGATATATGTATTGTACTATTATGCGAGTCAGCATATTATGGCAAAATAGTCATTTTTATCAAAACAACATGTTTTTAATGTTTTTAAATGTCCTGCGTTCTACAGACGCAGCATTCCCATTGGCTAGCGTGACCAGTGCATATCGCTGACCGTTCTCTGACCCGACAGGCTGTATCACTGTGCAGCAGCACGGTCTGAATCATATCAGTCTCCTCTCTCTGGGCACAAAAGCCCATTAATTAACAACTACTCATCTCAGTGTTAACGCCTGAACGAGGTCTCTTATTGTCAGCACTTTTTTTCTGTTTTGACCTTTGCCCTTTGAAAGATTCCGCGTTCTAATACTCTGCCGCGTCGTTCATCTGATCTGTCAGGGTGGCCTGCTCTCTTACCCTCTCCCCTTGTCTTACTCCGTATCGCTCCATCTCTCTGTTTCACGCACACTTTGTTCCCTCTGCTCCTTCTCTCTCTGTCCATGTTAGATTCCCCAGAGAAGGCTACAGTAGGCATCGCTAGAGCCCTGTTTGTGCGTTATCCCCTGCCCCTGAAAGCGGAGGGATTTTCCCCACACGTGATCTTGTACGCTGACCCTCACCTGGCTTCCCCGTGCAGGTGCGAATGCACACACTCTGGGTTCGGCGTGTTTTTCTTGCCATGATACTCAAATTCAGGAAGGATGCTCGTAGCCACCACTTAACAAAAGCCAAGCTGATGTTCCTCACAGAGTTCTCATAATCAGCATACGCACTTCGACCCATTACTATCCCGGAGTACCGTGGGATGGCTGCACTGTCCTTCTACCAGGACAAGACCACAGTTTCACTGCAAAGGCTGACCTCAGATCAGTCTGAGAAAATAACTGATGCGAGTAACCGGAGCCAATTAGAACAGAGCTTATGGTCTAATTCCTGGTGAACCTTCCTCGAGCCAGACCTTTCTCCTCTAACGGAGAGAAATATTGGCTATTGATGAAACATCCTCCTCTTTAGACTGTAAAGATGGCTGGATTTAGAATGGTAAAGCAAAATCCATGCCCCTCTGGGTATTTCCAAGAGAACAGTATCCCACCAGTTAGCCATGGCAACCGAGTCCCTAGTGCAAAAGCAAACCTTACATCCTATTTGATTGTAAACAAATGCATTTTTTCAACACTAACAAAACATGAAACAATTAATACAAACACATATCTGTGTTCTGTAGTATATATAAATATATCCATATATATTTATATTTTATATATATATATATATACTGTGCTCAGACAGTAACATTTTGTATGTACACAGTACTCAGTGTGTAAGCAACAGCGAAATGGACCATAATGATAAATAACTAATAATCAGGAAAATTGCTTAGTAAACATTCTGTCAATGTTTCTCTGATTTAGCACGTTTTTGGGACTGAAAACTACCATGGATTTTGTTTTCTGGACCCTTGCCAAGGTATGGAAACAGGCTACCTTGATTTGTGTTGTCTGTGTATTTCCAAAACACATAGAAAGTAAGGACCCTAAGCCTGTTTTGCCTCCCTACATTACAAAATAAGGAACCATGGCTAAAACATTGGTATTTAATTTTAGTTAATAGAGAGTTTTAACTCTTTCAAACGGTATATTATGTAACCAGATTCACAGAAAATTTCACAATACCTATATGTGTCTGTGTACACAGAGGCCACACAACAAACAGTACGTCAGTTTCCTACACGCTTATTCTGTAGAATGTTTAAACAATACGTGAATTGAAAAAATAAAAAAAATTGTCTTTTTCAACATTATCTTCTCAGTTTCGAACGCCTGATCTTGTTCACGCAGCAACACTCAATCGCGAGCTCCGCCATCAGTCTGGAGGAATGCGCACCAGCGTGGGCTCTCCTCCAAAGCGCCACTTCTTATTACTCCACAGTTTCCCAAGCCCCTGATTTAAAGTGAAAGCTTGACAGAGTCAATGGCGGTTAGCGACAGTTACTATGTAAACCAGCTTTCTGATTGGCGGTCAGGGCAATCAAAAGTGGCAGGAAAAAAGTGGCTCCGGCCCCCGATCTTTACAACTTGATAGGCCCCAGTCATTTAACCGGTCTGGCTCGTCTTTCTTAACACGTTTATAAATATAATAGAGAACCAGGAGGAAAGCGTTCCTTGAACGATTTATTTTACCGGTGCAATTTTGGGGAATTGCTTCAGTCTAAGAGCATACAGCTAATTAAGTAAACAGACCGAATTAGGCCCGGGTAATTGGCTGGGATAAATATATAAATAAACAAACAGTATATGGTGTATGCACCGTGCCTCCAGGGAGGGCTGTTTCGCAGCCCCTGACTCGGAGGAGACAAGCAGCCAGAGATTCGGCGTCTGTGGCTGGGGCCCACCGGCCACCTGAATCAGGGGCTCTGTCACTCCAACACCTCCACCTGCCGCTGGCGTTCACAGACCTGCTGAGCAGACTCAATTATCGACTCGCCGGCCTGAGAGGCCGAGTGGGCGGAGAGCGCCAGCTCGGTGGGTGATTAAGAATGTTTTTTTTTAAAACATTGTCGCAAGTAAGCTGTTTCGCAGAGAGACTAAACAAATCGTATCTTTTGGAACGATTGATTAGCGATGCCTAGGAGGAAACATGCTGATGAAAAAGAAAACGTGACAAAAAATCTATTTTGTGGAAAACGAATTGATATGACACTAGGGCCATTCTACACATTCCTCCTCATGCATATTTATCAGATAGGATTGATAGGTTAGACATTTTTTTTTGATTACCTTGAGGAATTGAGTAAACTCATGAATTTGAA
Source organism: Anguilla rostrata (assembly GCF_018555375.3). NCBI lineage: Eukaryota > Metazoa > Chordata > Actinopteri > Anguilliformes > Anguillidae > Anguilla > Anguilla rostrata. The sequence continues at coordinate 11,575,089 of NC_057949.1, read as the reverse complement.
CACACATCACATTTTCATATACGACTGACAAATTGACAGCCTAGCTCTCTAGCTAGCTAGCATCCCAGCTAGTTCTCCACATTATTGTCTTACTGAATGCCTGTGTACTGTCACATCTTAAAATTATTCCATCAACAGATATCCAGCAACAACCTGACTACAACTTGCAGACACTGTACTATAATCTTATCTTGTCATTTCCATCATGCTCTTTGTCCCGACCTAGGGTCGACATAGATACACACACTTCCGAGAGGCTGCAGGTTCAAGTCCCAGGTGGGGCATAGCCAATGGTCCCTTTAGATGGTCAATTGCCTTAGACAAATCAGCAGTACTAAGCAAACCAGAATTACACCTTTTAAATTTTTCTCTCTCTTTCTCTAATTTTCTCTTTGGAAAGAAGTAAAACCCAGCAGACTGACCTTTTAAAAAAGCAATTTTTCCATAAAATTCAGAACAAAATTGTTTTTCTATATGATGTACATTCTGGTTAGCAACATCTTTGAGTGAAAACACATTGGGACCTTCAGGAGTGTCATTACATTTTTACTAGCAGCTTTACTAAATAGCTTTTCAAATGTATCTTACCAAGGTTTGGTACCAAAGCCTGCCAAATGCTTATTTTCTATAGCCAGTTTTTTAATACTGCTATATCTATATACCGATGCCAACCCTGATTAAACAAGTTGCAAATTACCATTAGCAATATTTTGATATCTGCACAAAGCAGGGTGTTAACTAGCCAAGAAGAGTAGGCAATATTATTGTAGTACCTCAATAACTCATTGCTGAGTGATACTTAGCACTAGCCTGCCAAGTTGTTACAAAGAGTAGCAGAATTTTTTCTTTCACAAGAATAGACACACACTCAGAGGCACAGACTCACACAGACACGCACGCAAACCCCCAACAGAACTATGCACAAACAGAAGATAAACACATGTATATAAGCACATTATGCATGCACGCACACACACACACCAAAATGGCTCAGGCCTGCCTGTCTGCATCGACCAACTCTGCTAAATCATCTGCCAAAGACACTGATCACCTGTGCATTAAAAGCAGCCCTATCCACAGCTCCAGTCCCTGGCATCTCCCAGGACACATTAGCATCTGAAGGCACAAACCTGCAAGCACACCTGCACAAAGAGTCCAGATATATTCGCAAAAAGGCACAAAACATGCTATTTATAAATGAATGGAAATCTTTCTTGGCTTAAGATGAGCTTGGAAGCATGCGGGTGGAAACTGGAAAGCTCCCCAAAGTGAGTGTGAGCACAGCATGCAGCAGTGGGCAAAAAGGTCCAATATCCCCTGGCCACCCTGTTCTTGTTCTCACACTTCCTAAACTGAAAGCTTTTACTTGCTTTCTTTCCGGCACTTTCATTTAAACAAAGCTCTACATAAACGGCACCTTTTTCAAACTCAAAATTGAGCTCCTGGCACCAGGAAAAAATGAAATATTTATGCCAAAATGATTTAATTAAAAACTGTGGGCATTTTGAGAGTAAAGAAACAAAGAGTCGCACTTTAAAGCGGTACTGCCGAGTACTGGTTATCCAAGAAATGTTTAAAATCATTCATATTCATCTCTCTCCAGTTTCGAAAAAGAGGGCCAAAAAACGCCCTGTTATGTGAAGGCCTTTGAAAGCTGAACTCTGGGCCTGCTGAGTCCCCCATACAGGCCTGTGGTCAGACCCTGGGGGCTGCATTACATTACATCTATTTGGCAGACGCTTTTATCCAAAGCGACGTACAATAAGTGCGGTACAACCAAAGGTCAATGGAACAACTACAGAACACAGGGCACAGAGAGTAGAGAGAGGTACAGGTACAAATAAGGCACAATTATTATGTAACAGTTATTCATAGCCATGAACACATTAAGTCCAGTTCACACAGTAAGAATAGGCTAGGTCAGAGAGTAATGTTAAGTCAAACTAGGAGGCATGACAAGTATAAAGAAAATGATAGAAGTGCAGTATAAGTGCTGGATGGAGGCACATGTAACATGAGCGGTACAGGAGGTACATGTGTAACATGAAAGTGCTACAGGAACAAAATGGAAGTATATAAGTGATAAGGGTGATCCTAGATTGGGAGTGCCCTGCAGAGTGGTGATAGTAAGTCCAGATATGGCCTGAAGAGATGTGTCTTCTGGTAATGGCAGGAGATGGGAAATGAGGGAGTGGTTCATAGAGGAACAGGGAGTTTGCTCCACCACCTGGGAGCTAGGGCGGAGAAGCTCTGTGGTAGGGACGAGCGAGAACCATTCACCCGAATGGCAGGGGGTGCAAGTCGCCCTGCTGCAGTAGACCGGAGCTGGCGTGTAGGATTGAAAGGTTCCCATCTGTACTTATGCTCTACAGCCATACCTCTTGCTCTTCCAACCTCACAGCAACAAACAGGTAATGCGTTGATAGAGGAAACAATTAGCCTTTTGGCTAAAGACACATTTTGAGAAAAGAGTCAGGCCAGCCTTGGATTTGAGATTTCACCCATTCAGTGATAATCTTCAATCAGCTCAGCTCCTCAGAGAAGGACAGGAAGGCCAATCAGACAAGGGGAGCAGTTAAGAGTCAGTGAACCGTGGCTGCAAACACAGCTAACGAGCCCCAGCTCGTTACAGGTACACACTCCTCATTTTACAGATCACGCTGTGACGAACTCGCTGGGATTAGTTGAGAATCACACACTCAGTGTCACTCCCTCCCTCCCTACCTCCCCCCTCCCCCGACCGAAACATAGTCTCTGCTGTGTTCTGTGAGCAGCGGCCTATCGCCACGGCGACGCGGGCATTTTGCGCTCGCAGTCAAGCTAATTGCGCTGACAGAAGGACGAGTTGATGGGATAATTGAAAGCCATTAAGCTAAGTGTGGACTCAATAGCTGGCTAGAATGGAACGGCACTATTGTGCGAAGATGAAAGGCCCTCTGATCACATGGAGAAAAGGAAAGCTCTTCACCTCCCTGAACACGCTCCTTACAGTCCCTTCTCTTAAGACGTTCATTAAGGTCGTACTTCTAGCTGTGCGTTTTCATATGCTTTTCTTGTTTCTAATTATCCCTTTGTGCTCGATACCAAGAGGAGATGCCTTCAATTACGTGGTTGGCCACAGCAAAATGCCCAGGGTTATTTCAACTCTGGATACAGAAGAACCATATGTACTCAGTAAGAGTTGATTTGACTCTGGACATTTTACTGTGTAAGGATGTATAAAAAAATAAATAAAATAAAATTTAAAAAAAAACCTTTTTCATATACTTCAAAACTTGTGACTATGTCCAGATATGCACCTGCACAGAGTACCAGTTTCTTTCCCACTTGTGACGGAACAATATTCAGGTCACTGGCTATGCATTAAGAATGCCAATACATACTGTTTTTTTAAAAGCTTTTTTCACCCAAATTTTAGAATGCCCAATAGAAATATATTATTCATGTGATACAACCTCCAGCAGTTAATTGCAGAAGAGCACAGACAAGCAGGCATTCTCCTCTGAAGCACGTCAGCCCTTGCTAACTATCACACCACAGTTCACAAGCGCCAACCATCACACCACAGTTCACAAGCGCCAACCATCACACCACAGTTCACAAGCGCTAACCGCCACATTTGGCACTGGCATGGCCCAGATTTTAAACCAGACCAGGGGGCCCATCCACGCACTGAAGCCGGGCCTAAACAGAATAAGGCCAACAGAAAATCGTCCACCAAGAAGAGTTCGATGAAGGCTTTAATGTGTTTAATGTGCGTTTATTGTACAGATCCACAGCTCTAAGTCCTTGACTTAAAGGACGCACGTCTAATTCCTCTGATGTTAGGGAGCATAACATCTTTCAAACGAATACAAAAGCAATGTGTCACGGAGCCAAAATGGTGCAGATGGATCGAGCAGAGCCAAGTGAATCACGGGACATCGTTCTCAGCAGGAAGCAGACAGGTGTTTCATTTAGGCCCCGTCAGGAGAACGCTCGTTAACACGGCTGTTTAGCGGGGCCCGCCAGGCCCGGCGCAGAATCCGCCGCGTCACCTGCTCCAAAAACGAAACCGGAGCCAGTCCGCCGCCCCCGCCGCTCACAGCACCCGGGTTTCGTCCCCCGCTTTTGGAATTGGCCATCCGGACTGAGAGGCGGCCAGCGCAGGAGTCGGCCCCCGTGGGCGGGGTCGCCCGCGAGGCGCCGGGAAGATTAGGCGCGCCGCAGATTATCAGCGGATGAACTCTGTAGAGCCGTCCGCCCGAAGCCGCCCCTCGCCTCGGGTAAACCGCTTGGCTCCTGCCCCGAACGGGTCTCGTTGGGGGGGACGCGCATAATCTTAATTATTTCCTGCTCCTGCAGCTGGAGGTGAGTCAGCAGCTCCGCTCCAGAGAGTGCGCTTGGAATGTGCGCATGCAGAGTGTTCCGCATTCTGACACACAGACCAAAGAAATGCAATTAAGTTTGATTAACCTCCCCCAAACAAGGATATACCACCTGTAATGAGAATCTGTAACATTTCTAGGTATATTAATAATCTTGTAACATGCAGAGAGAAAGTCTCCATCTTCCAACAATGTGCTATGTTACAGTGGTGAGAGATGCTGTAGTGGTCAAGGAGTTAACACCAGATGGTTATTGGATTGAATCCCAGATGCGGCGCTTCTGTAGTTCCCTAAAGCAAACACTAGAGGACGCATCCAGTGAAGAAGGCTGTGTGCAGGAACACACTAACCATGCTCTGATGGTCCAGCTGGCACTCGGGTGAAATAGCTGATCCAAGTCTACTCAGACCCAGATGCTATGCGCCAAAGTGGTAAACACGCTGTAAAACACTGAATACAAATCAAAGGAGGTCATACAGCATACTTGTCAGACCACATTTAGAGCACTATGTGCAGTCAAGGATGCCTCAAAATGCAGATCTACAACCTCTTGAAAAAGTACAAAGAAGAGCAACTAAACTGAGGTTGCGCTAACACTCTCAGCTCTGTGAACCTCATTAGCCGAGTCTCGCATCGTTGCTCACATGACTCAGAAGGATTTTCTCATGTTCACTTGCATTGGAATTCTCTCTGGATGAGAGCCTCTGCTAAATTGATATAATTAAATTCAAGTGCTGCCCGGGAAACACTGGATACCGTGCATCCTCGTGTCTCTGTTTGCGGGACTCATTTCAGAAAAGCAGATTAGGCTACATTGCTACGGTAAGAAAATACAACACAGTTCCAATCTTGATGAAGAGTTGAAGAAGTTTATGAAAAGTATACACAGAAATGACAGAGATAGTGGTGCGATCTAGCAAAGCTTTCACGCATGACTGCCTCACAGGGTTCGTGGAGTCAACTGAACAACATTATCAGGAACAAATGGCTTTAAATAACACTTTTCAGACTTTCTGAGGCGGGAAACAGAAACGTAAATTCAAAATAATGTGATTTGATTGAACAAAGCCGGTGTCTGGCCTCCCTAAATCAATCAGCCTGCCAATCAATAGGGGGTCCGATGCTCCAGTTTCCAGAGACCTATCTGGGAAACAGGCTATTGTGGTGTTAATCAAGTCTTCTTGTTTGGAATAGTGCTTGATCACCCAGTCCCCATTTGCTATTCTATAATTGAGGACTATGCCAATCAGCGGTGGCGAGTTGTTGCTCGTACTTAGAACCTCCATTGTCCTTATGATAAGTTGACTGAAACTATTGGGGCGGCAGGCAGGGTTGATTTTCCAGTAGTTGAGACCTGAGTGGATAATATTATACTATACAGATATGCAGGGAGCTCCATAATGTTTGGGGCAAAGATATTCTTTTCTGATTTGGCTCTGTACTTCGCAATGTGGAGTATTACAGCACTTTTTATACTTAGCCCCCCCCATTCCAAGAACCATAATGTTTGGGACAAATGGCTTCACAGGTGTTTCTGATCAGTCAGGTGTGTTCAACGGTTTCCTTAGTGTGGGTATAAGAGAATTTTCAGTATCTAGTCTTGATTCTTGTTTTTGATTGCCTTTGGAGTCTGTTATTGGAGTTTGTCAACAGAAGGATAAGAGTTGTGCCAGTGAAAGTCAAGGAAGCCATTATGAGGCTGAGAAATAAAGAAACAGTCAGAGACAGAGGCCAAACCTTAGGATTACCAAAATCAACTGGCTGGAACATCATTAAGAAGAAAGAGAGAACTGCAGAGGCTACACTGCAAGACGCAAACCACTAGTTAGACACAAAAACAGGATGGCCACGTTAGTTTGCTAAATACTGCCTAAAGCAGCCTGCAGAGTTCTGGAAAATGGTTCATGGAAAGATGAGATCAAGATCGACTTGTATCAGAATGTTGGAAAAAGCAACATGTGGAGGCCAAAAGGTACTGCAGAAGATCCAAAGCACCCTCCTCCCCCCACCCCAGCCCCTGCTCATCTGTGAAACATGGTGGGGTGTGTTATGGTTTGGGCACGTGTGGCTGCAACAGGTACTGGCTCAGTTGATGATGTAACTGCTGACAGGCACAGCTTATCTGCTCAAGTTCAAGCAAATTCCTCCAAACTAACTGGGTGGCGCTTCATCCAAACAGCAAGACAATGATCCCAAACATACTGCTAAAGCGACAAAGGAGTTTTTCAAAGCCAAAAACGGGAACATTCTTGACTGGCTAAATCATTCACCTGAACTGGATCCAACTGAACATGCATTTCATATGCTGAATAGAAAATTGAGGCAGCTAGCCCCCAAAACAAGCAGGAGCTACAGACAGCCTGGCAGAGCATCACTACAGAAGATACTCAGCACCTGGTGATGTCTATGGGTCACAGATTTCAAGCAGTCATTATTTGCCAAGGATATGCAAAAAAGAACTGAATATGACTACTTTCATTGAAGTAACATTAATATGTCCCCAACATTATGGTTCCCCTTGAAATCTTGAAATGGGGGGGGGGGGTCAAGATAAAATACGGCTTCTGGTCCTATTATGGAGCACACTGTAGGTCACTGTGTGTGTGTATATATATATATATGTCTACACAAACATATGTGTCTCCTCCACATTCAGCAGCTGTTCCCTCTACATTTGAGTTCAGTAATAACGGTGCTGGAAACAGACCGACCAACCAGAACCCTTTCAAGGGCGTCTCAAAGTCACGCCAGGGAAACGGCCACGCCAGGGACATGCCCCTGCCAGGCGCAGAACCAAGAGGAAGAGATCCTGAAACCACCCGCATTGGACTGCCCGTGTTTGGTAACAGTGCCATTCGTTCTTTGTGTCATTGTGAATCCCTTATGTAACGTCTGAATGCAATTCATCACACTACAATAACTTAACTTGCTGTGTGTCCATCTTCAGAAGCAGACCTTTTCTATTGTTTCCTTCCCCATCCCCACCCCCCTAACACTCCCAACTATCGTGCTCGTTCAGGTTACGGTATTTTCTGATGGTTTTTCTTCTTAGGGCTCGCTATGTAACGTACATGTATTCAGAGTTTTTACTTTGCATTTCACTTAGCGTGGTTAATCCGCATTAGTGTTAAATATATACTCACTGGTCTGAGAATGTTGTTACCCAGGTCTGACTATTACTCATATTAATCAGATGAATGCACCAATGTTCCTCTGCACTGTAAGTCACTGAGGAGAAGAGTGTCTGCTAAATGAATGTAATGTAATGCATGCACCCGACAGCATGATGGGTCGCTGATGCAGACAGCAAGCCACTGTCGTAATTACTTTTTTCACCGTGAACCTCGAGATGCAAGCGCAGGCATGTAATGCATACAGTGTTTTTGGCCTAAACATACAGAGCAACGAAAAGAAGCACAATTCTACTGACATGGCCACCATGCACCCCACCAGCTCTGACACACTCACTCTTCATCTCTGACACACTCACTCTCCCACTCAGGGTTCTGTCAGAGCGCCCTTTCCCAGCTACAAGCTGAGTGAAATGAGTGACTTAGACACTAACGAGCGGTGTCTTCCTGCCAAACACGGCTGTCTTTCAGAGGAGAACGAGGAGCAGAGTTGCGCTGCAGTGACTGCTGTCGGTTGACCGAGACTGTGAAAAGTGCAGTCGGAGTGAGCGGGCACACGAGACACAGCAGATGCATGCTGGGAAATTGGCTCAGGCGGGCAGAGAGACGCGGAACGGCCCGCGGACTCGGCGGGAGCGAAACCGGGCTCGGCGCCAGGACATTACGCGCACCGCCGGGCCGGAGACGAGCGGAGTGCGCGACTCGCTGGGCAGAGTGGGCCCCCTCGAGGGTCCCCCATTTCACACAGAGCCCATACAGATTAGGGGTCCTCACGGGTCCTCCAAAAACCAAATACCTGGGACCAAAGCGGGTCTTTCCTCGCATGTGTCCTGTTTGGGTCTATGTCTCCTCATCCCTGGGTCTGTTTGGGTTTGGGGTCTCTTATTTGACAATTCATTTATTCACGTTGGGTTCAGGTAGGAAATCCACAGGTCCAATTTTGGTCAGGAACAACTTTTTGAATCGGTGAAGATCTTGAATATGGATATGGCATGACAGGAGTGGTGACATCACATACAAACAAGAAGGTATGGTTGAGATGAGTATGTAGGTAAGAGTATATGAAGATAGTAGAGGGATGTAGTTTCAGAGAGAGAGCAGATACAGTATATAACAGGCTAGTAGAGGAGCCATGAAAGCTCCTCCCAGCAGGGGGCGCTGTTATCAGCAGGGACATCTTCCCTCTCCCCCAACTCTCCTTTTTATGGGAACTGGCTCAATGCCAAGTTTGAAACTGTGACGGAGATGATCCCGGCTCTTATAATTCAAATTCAGTTGCAGAAAACTTTATTGCCCGTCACATTTACATGAGACAGAAATTTGTCTTTCATATCGCCTCGTGACATAAAAGCGGCGTCTAAAAAACCCCACAGACACAACTGTGGGCATGCATGAATTATAAAAAAAGGAGGTGTGCAAATGCCACACATTTGTCTTGTGCAAAGCGATTCCGTGTCACTTGTTTATGATGGATACGGCTGAGGGAATGAAAGATTTCGGGTAAATGCATTTCCTGCTCGGCGGAACTTCAGAGGGGCACGCTGATAGAAGCAGGAGTGATGGGGGTACGAGAAGTTCAGCGTAATCACTGGGCTTCCTTCAGACTGTCTACGGACAGAGTTCGGATAGTTGCAGCTGGTTGAATCCGGCTAATCTTTTTGTTTGGTTGATGATCTTTTGAAAGTTTTGTTTTACTTTTGATGGAAAGGAAGATGTGAAGTTAAAGGCATACTATGCAGGATTTTTACCTTGAAAATATTAAAGAATAACTGTGCTAAGGTGTATCTATGATACTGGCGAACTGCCTTGATGCAATTTTGCTGAATTCATGCACCTTTACCTGTGTTTGTTATTCTAAAATGTGTTGGGGACGGTTCTGGGCGTGGTGCTCTTTTCTGTGTGGGGAGGGGTGGATGTGGCTACAAAGCAGTGGAGTGTTTGTTGCTAGCTAGCTCACTACCGTAATGGCTCAGATACAGCGAAGCAAAAAGACAAGCTGACCGGGCTTGTTCAAGAACTATTTCCTCTGTGGCATCAGCTGAAGTTCACCAAGGGGATGAAAAGCATTGTGAGGTTGGCTTGTTTTCTGTTGCACCTATAATTAGGGTTGCCTCTAGCTATCCAGCTAGGGTTGAAAGACGTCTGGTCTTAACTGGAATGTCCAGTTTTCAAATTATTTGTACATGTCCGGTTCATGGTCCGGATTGATGGCAGAAATTTACCAGTAATTTCTAATTAATTCACATGTGACTCAGTCGGGAACTCAAGGGTGACCGGGTGGAGCTGAGGATGGAGAAGGAGACTCCTTTGACTGTAAACAGAACTCACAGCAAGGCTACACATTCCTGCATCGCATGCCTTTAATCATGAGCGTGGAGTCAATGAGGGAGTCGATGAAACTGCCGTCTTGGAAAACCTACCTTTGAAGAAGGTGAAGGGAGGGCGCAGGTCTCTCCCAGACACCCTCCCCCCCCCGCTCCATCGCTACCGCACCCCCTCATGTTTTCACATTAGGAAGAGCAGGCAGAAGAGCCGCGGGCAAAAAGCATTACTGCACTGAGGGGAGAGAACAAGGGTGTGTGAGGGGATTAAATATTCAGAGGAAAGATCAGTGTGAGCATTGAGTATGTGTGTGTGTGTGTGTGTGTGTGTGCACAGAATGTACGTATTCAGTGCGCGTGTGGTGTGTGTACAGAATACGAGTATTCAGTGTGTGTGTACAAAGAATGTTTGTATTCAGTGCACATGTGTGTGTGTGTGTGAGTGTGTGTGAGTGTGTGTGTGTGTGTGTTTGAGTGTGTGTGCGCCTCTCCCTCCTCTCCCCATTAGCATGGTGGAATAACCTCAGGCAGGACCAGAGCAGAAACAGCTCTGTGGAATCATACATATTTACCACACCAGCAGGGAGGGCAAAAAGACAGCATAAAGGAAGACTTCTTCTGCACTGTGCATGCATGCGTTTGCGCGCGTGCACCACACAGGACACAGTATTAATGAAACTACTGATAGTTTCCTCCGAAATTATTACCATGTCTTAAAGTTATGTCATTAATGTCATCTTGAGTGATTGGAAGAAAACCATATCTCACTGCTGACATAGGTAGCTCAGAAGGGCAGCCTCATACTAAGCCAACACTACTGCATCATCTGAAACCAAATATGTAAAACCTATCAGTACATTATACTATTTATTGCTTTATATACACAGTCATGTTGCATAATAAATAAAACATAAGACTGATAGGACAGGGTGTCATACCAGTAACACAAATGTGTCAGACCTTTCTTCTCTCAGATGAATCCTGACCCAATTACTGCGAACACGATCACAGAAATACATAAATAAATGTTCTTCCTGTCAGCGTCCTCCAACCAAACTCCCCTCTACCCCGCTCGCTCCACCACCCGCTTGCTTCCTACCCTCTCCCGTCATGTTCAAAAAAACTCATTTTAATCCCCCCCGAACCTGACAGATCCAGAACAAACAGATCCGGCCCGACCACAAAGAGCCTGGCACTAATCAAACCAGACACACGACGGTTAAAAAAAAAAAAAAAACAAAAAACAAAAAAACCCGAGCGGGAGGCTGAGTGTGAAGCCGTGGCCGTTTTCTGACACGGCACAAACGAGCGGCGGGAGCGTGGCGGAGCGGGCTGGCGGACGCGGCTCCTGACACACGGGTCCGATCGTTAAGAAGCGAACGGGAAAAACCCGTCAACTTCAAACCGAATCACAGCAAAAAAAAATATTTAAAAATGCACTGGACCATGAGAGAACCCTGTTTTTTCTTTTCTTTTCTTTTTTTTTTTAACCACAGAGCTGACCGTGCGCGGAAGGGTTTGGTCGGGTCACGTAGCAGAGACAGATGCTGTGGGTGCACATGACCATACTCCATGCAGTGCTGGATACACTCTAGTCTGGTCATTTGAGCTAGTCTGTTCCTCATTCGCATCACATTTTAATTGCCACCCTTTATGTGGATTGAGTTTCCTCGGTCATAGTTTGGACATCCCTGCACAATACTGCTGGTACATCATGAGCGCAGACAGGCAAAATGGCCTCCTCATCTGTTCTGGTGCTATGAGATGGCTTTCGAGTTTGAGGAGTTTCCTGCTCCTCTGTCCACTGCCCATCTGTATGCAAAAACAGCCACCAGACAGTTCTGAGATCAGTCCCCTGGAGTCTGCTACTGCTGTGCACCAGCTTGCTTTGTTTACAATTAAACATCTACAGGAGAAGCAATCCTCTAACCCCCCCCACTTACCTCCCCCCACCCCCAGCCTTCGTCTGCTGTCTCCACAAAATTATACATGCGCCACACAAAATGAAAGAAAAACCAATGGTCCTATCAAATGCTTGGTGATGCAGCACTCACAGGATGGGGACCAATCCGGACGTGGACGTGCCACGGAACAGGTTACGCACAAACGGTCCCAGCTCTCGCAGGTACACAACGAAACCAACAGAAGGAAAAGGAACATTTCACACTGACAGTGAAGGAGGAATCACCCAGACCGACAAGTATCACAGCTCCCAGTGTGACTGTGTGTTTGTGAGAAAGAGAGAGAGACAGCGTGTGTGGCATGTGTGAGAGAGAGACAGTGTGTGGAGTGTGTGAGACAGTCTGTGATGTGTGTGCGTATCTGAGTGTCTGTTTGTGTGAGAGAGAGACAGTGTGTGCTGTTTTTGTACATGTGGGTGTGAGACCGTGTGTGATGTGTGTGGAACAGCGTGTGATGTGAGTACAGGATCCTATGTGTGTGAGAGAGAGAGGCAGAGAGACTGTGTGTGTGTGTGTGTGTGTGTGTGTGCAGGTGTGTGTGAGAGCGAGACAGCATGTGTGTGTGCGCACATGAGTTTTTTAGGGGTGTTTTTGTGCATCATCATGACATCACTGAAGACTGATCTACAGTACATGGCTCTCAAATATGTTACTGCAATGCATTATGGGAAATTCATCAGTGTTAGATTAAATGCAACTAATGGGCTAATTGGGCCAATTAAGCTGGGGTAATTGGCTGTAACACACAGAGCACACTGGCCCTCCATGTTCTCATTACCTAACAGGTGCCTGTGTGTGCGCGTGTGTGCATGTGTATGTGTGTGTGTGTGTGTGTGTGTATGCCCATGCGTGTGAGTGCCACAGTGACTCAGGTGACCACCTGTTTCTACAGTAATCAAAGGGCCAGATGAAGAGAGGAGCACACCTGCAGAGAAAAATTGCACCACCAACCAAAAATCAAACATGATCCTTTACACACAACCTCTCTCCCTCTCACTCACTAACAAAACTCTACACACAGGCACGAACACAACCTCTCTCTCCCTCTCTCACTCACTAACAAAACTCTACACACACTGCAGGAACACAACCTCTCTCTCACTAACAAAACTCTACACACACTGCAGGAACACAACCTCTCTCTCACTAACGAAACTCTACACACAGGCAGGAACACAACCTCCCTCTCTCTCTCACTAACGAAACTCTACACACAGGCACGAACACAACCTCTCTCTCACTAACAAAACTCTACACACACTGCAGGAACACAACCTCTCTCTCACTAACAAAACTCTACACACAGGCACGAACACAACCTCTCTCTCACTAACAAAACTCTACACACAGGCACGAACACAACCTCTCTCTCACTAACAAAACTCTACACACAGGCACGAACACAACCTCTCTCTCCCTCTCTCTCTCACTAACGAAACTCTACACACAGGCACGAACACAACCTCTCTCTCACTAACAAAACTCTACACACACTGCAGGAACACAACCTCTCTCTCACTAACAAAACTCTACACACACTGCAGGAACACAACCTCTCTCTCACTAACGAAACTCTACACACACTGCAGGAACACAACCTCTCTCTCACTAACAAAACTCTACACACAGGCACGAACACAACCTCTCTCTCCCTCTCTCTCACAAAACTCTACACACATGCATGAACACAACCTCTCTCTCCCCCCTCTCACTCATACAAAAGACTCTAACACAGGCGCAACACAACTTCACTCTCTTCATAATGTTTATGCCATGACAATTTAAAAGTGCGCAAACTCTCTCTCCTCTCCTCCTCACTACAGCAAAACTCACATACAGAAACACAACCAATCACTCACTGACAAAACTCTACACACAGACACAAACACTCTCTCCCTCTCTCTACACAAAACTCTACACACAGGCACGAACACAACCTCTCTCTCCCTCTCTGTCTCACTAACAAAACTCTACACACAGGCACGAACACAACCTCTCTCTCACTAACAAAACTCTACACACACTGCAGGAACACAACCTCTCTCTCACTAACGAAACTCTACACACAGGCACGAACACAACCTCTCTCTCCTCCTCCTTAACAAAACTCTACACACAGGCACGAACACAACCTCTCTCTCCTCCTCTTCACTAACAAAACTCTACACACACTGCAGGAACACAACCTCTCTCTCACTAACGAAACTCTACACACACTGCAGGAACACAACCTCTCTCTCACTAACAAAACTCTACACACAGGCAGGAACACAACCTCTCTCTCACTAACAAAACTCTACACACAGGCACGAACACAACCTCTCTCTCACTAACAAAACTCTACACACACTGCAGGAACACAACCTCTCTCTCACTAACGAAACTCTACACACAGGCACGAACACAACCTCTCTCTCCCTCTCTCACTCACTAACAAAACTCTACACACAGGCACGAACACAACCTCTCTCTCCCTCTCTGTCTCACTAACAAAACTCTACACACAGGCACGAACACAACCTCTCTCTCTCTCACTAACAAAACTCTACACACAGGCACGAACACAACCTCTCTCTCCCTCTCTGTCTCACTAACAAAACTCTACACACAGGCATGAACACAACCTCTCTCTCCCTCTCTCTCTCACTAACAAAACTCTACACACAGGCACGAACACAACCTCTCTCTCCCTCTCTCAGACTCAGTAAAAAAAACTCTATACACAGGCGCAAACACAACTTCACTCACAATTCAATTAAAATGTTTTATTGCCATGACATATTTTAATATGTGTTGCCAAAGCTCTCTCTCTCTCTCAGCCACTCACTGACAGACAAAACTACATACAGAAACAAACAATCACTCACTGACAAAACTCTACACACAGACACAAACACTCTCTCACTCGTAAAACTCTACACAAAGGCATAAAACCTCTCTCTCGCTCTGTCTCTCGCTCTCGCTCTCAATACTGTACACACAGGAATTACACTTTAATAAGCTGTAAAACAGCATTTGCTTGAATATGCTCTATGGGCAGCCCATAAATCATGCGCGGAGACCGAAAGCGATGGCGTAAACACATTATAAGCCTGACTAGGCATCAGCACCATGACTTTTTTCTTTTAAGCGAGCTCACTGATGAGTGCCTCGAAGAGCATATTAAGAGCATATCTATTTAATAAATCACAAACGTCACAGGGCTGATAATGGATTTTCCCGGTGAATCAGGTTTTAATTAGACACATTAGTTTAAGGCCTGCCAGCAAGGCCCCTGCCTAAATTATACAAAGGCCCTTTCTGGAGGGTAGTGACCCATGAGAGCTCATACAGGAGAAAATACTAATCAAAGCCAGACTCAAGCAGGTCACCCACCGCTTTAATTGAACTTCAATGTCCATTCCTTCAGTCTTGTTTTTCATTATTTTTATTGTAATAGTTGTGAATCATTAATGAGTTTTTAAATGCACTGAACATTGTATTATATTATACTTTGCAAGGCAAGGACACACAGTGCGAAGCACGTTTAACACCACAGCTGTACTGAGCGGACTGCCGCGCACAGCTTCTCAACCTGCTAAACCAAGGGCTCCTTAAATCCCACACTTTACAAACATTTAAACTCAGGCTAAAAATCTGCAATGTCGATTTTTTGAGAAGTAATAGGCTGCCCTTCATGTTTTGTTAAGCATTAATAATGGTTTACGTTCCAAACAGCGAGAGGTCGGTTATTTTCAAATGAAAATGAAAGTTCTCGGCACGTTTAAATTTGATAAAGAGCAGTCTCTTTATACCTCACAGTTAAATATTATAAAGAGGTGACTATTAGAAAAGCAAACTTAATCCAGTTTCCACCTCTGTTAGCATGTGTATTTATATCACTATATTTTGAAAGCCATTTTCTGAACTCTAATTGCTTTCCACACTTTCTCCTGGCCAAGAAATGAGTACTGAAGAGCACTGCTTCTGGAGTTTCAGGCCCCCAGAATGAACCTCTTCTTCCAGATGGTTTGGTTTTAATGACCAAATAATCTGTCCTGTTTGCACAGTTAAAGAAAACAGTGAAATGAAAATCTAACTGCTTATTAATTAAAAATGGCTTATTAAACGTGACAACATTAAAGTAAACAGACGGTTTGCTCACGGCAAATAAGGAAGAAAAGTTTGAAATTCTTTGAAAAACTGTCCTCAAAAACAAACTAATTTGTCGCTTGACTGTTCTCTTTCATCGCAGAAATGTGAAGGCCGTCAAATCTGCTAACTGCTGCTCACCTGTAGCAAATGCGCAAGTATTCACTCAAAATACCAGTCTTATTCATTTGTGTCACCTCACAAGTACTTTTCAAAAAATGTTCAAACTTAATACACAGCAAGATAACAATACAGAATATTTTAGCCATGCAAACAAAACTCACTTCAGGAGTTCCCAAAATTCCCAAACTCCCTCAGTCATTCCAGAGCATCCCATATCATTCCGGAATTCTGAAAATTCTCCGCAAAAATTTTGTGGTTTGGGGGAAGTGATAATGTGAGACTTTTCCTTGGTTACCATAGCTACAGGAGCCCAAAAATAGGAGAAATCCTCTCTGCACGAGAAGGAAAATGAATTCTTTAGAAAGTCGGAGGCAGGGAGTGTATCTGGCTCCTGTGGGTCAGGTCCCTAGGGAAACGCATTTAGATCCTACATTTGGAGGACATTTGGAGAGGTTCCTGTGTGGGGCCCCCCACAGGGCCAAACAAGGCGCACACTGATGACACGTCACCACACAACCGTCACCCAACCTCACCCCCAGCACAGCCCTCGGCTCTCATTTCAGCCATTATTACCACCGATGACTACAGGGGGGTATTTCAACAGCCAGGGGCAACCGCGAGCCAGCTCATAAACCCAGACCCCAAAAACCTGAACAGGGTTCCCCACGGCCACTTCGTTCAGCGCGGGAGCACGTGCAGGAACGTCCTCACCGCCGGCCACGCCCAGCCCCGCACGCCAAATCCCCCGAACCCGGCTCTGCTCCGACTGCATCCCAGACCGAGCTCAGGCGGAGCGGAACTAACCCTCCTTCCCTTTGTTCCTCTCATTCGTTTCCTCCGTCTTTCTACCTTTCCTTCTCATCAATACGCAAATAACCTTTTTTTATGTTTTCCGTGGCAGTGCGCTTTATCGTAAAGCCCAATCCGAACTGAGGGTTTTTCCCAGCGGAGAACAGAAGCCGCATCTGAATGCTCCTGCAAAGACAGCCAGAGCACTCGTCTGTTAATTAAAGCACGCTCGCCTCCCCCGAGGTTTTTTCCGGAAAACGTTACGCGCGCTAGTTTTATTACGGTTATTCGATAGCTTAAAACGCGAGGCTAATCAGCGGTTTGAAATCCCACGATCCTCCAGGAAGTTTTATTTGGACGCGGGGGGGGGGTTCTGGAGCGAAGCCTCGCGGAACAGCGTGAGGCTCCGTCTCGCGAGCGGCATTACAGCGCGATGATTATGATTATCACACTGTGCCACCACTTTTATAACCGTCGTTACAGGACGTTCGCTCATCATCCACAGCTGGTGTTACCTAGACCGATTCTCAAAGGCCGATTCAGTTGTGAATTTATTCTTCACGTGTTTATGTATTTGTTCCCTCTAGTGGAGTGAGGGTGAATGTTTGATGTGCGGGAGGACATTACAGCAGGGTTACACTCACCATCTACACTAACAAACAACACTAACAATGAACACTCACCATTCAGGCTAACCATCAGCACTCACCATCTACACTAACAAACAACACTAACAATGAACACTCACCATTCAGGCTAATCAGAAACACTCACCATATGCGCTAACAATCCAGATTCACCACTTATGCTCCTCATCCACACTAACAATCAACACTCACCATCTACACTAATGATTTACACAAATAGCCCAAAGTGATTATCTACCCTCTTCATCCACGCTGACAATCCAGAGTAGCCATCAACATTCACCGTCCGCACCAACAGTTCGACACTCACCATCCACACTAATGATTCACACAAATAGCCCAGACTGAACATGAACGCTCTTCATCCTCACTGAAAATCCCCACTAGCCAAGAACACTCATCGTCCACACCAACAATAAACACTCGCTGCGCAAGCATCAATTTCACAGCCCCGCCCGAACGTTCCCCCCTCCCGACCTCGACCGCCCCCACCCCCCCACTCTTTCACCAGCCATGTCAGGACTCCCGGGTAGTAAATTAGGCACAAAACTGCCCCCCTCTGGGGAAGCGATTGTGACAAATGAAAGAGGAGAGGTGAGGAACGGAGGAAATCTGCCATTAAGCAAAGTTCAATTAAGGCATCTGTCACTTACACCATTCAGCCCCCGGCCCACAGCTGCAGCTAGCAAGACCTGAGTCACATCGCTAACAGAGAGAGTCACGGAGAGAGGGAGGACAACAGAGAACGACAGAGAGAAACGAAGAGAGAGGGGGACAGCGTAACCGAGAAAATGAAATAGAGGATGAGGAAAAAGATAAAGCACAAGAAAGAAATAATAAATGGTGGGAGTACAAACTAAAGAAAGAAGTAACAAAAAGAAGAGGAAGAGAAAAACGAAGCGCCCTTACTAGAACTTTCATTGAATCAGCTCCTTTCAGGTAACTTCAGATACAGAGTCGCGTCTGACCGCATGGTCATAAAGTGCGCGTGTCTGGGTTTAAACCGCAATGCGCACTGATCTGCGGGGCAGCAGCCCTCGGGCGTAGCTCCAACACGCCGGCGAAGCTAAACCGCTATGACCCGCCGCTCTGTGTCGGGAGTCTCTGTGGTACTGTGGGGCCAGTCAGGCTCCTCTACAAAGCCACTCACACTCCACTACACGCCAACAAAATGCACTTCTGTCTGCCATCGACAATGAAGAACAAGGGCTGCCCTGGACTAACGCAGAAGCCTTTCATACCTAGAGACAGAGATACATAAACAGAAATGGAGGGGCGACATAGCTCAGGAGGTAAGACCGATTGTCTGGCAGTCGGAGGGTTGCCAGTTCAAACCCTGCCCTGGGTGTGTCGAAGTGCCCTTGAGCAAGACACCTAACCCCTAACTGCTCTGGCGAATGAGAGGCATCAATTGTAAAGCACTTTGGATAAAAGCGCTATATAAATGCAGTCCATGTATTTACAATTTAGACACAGCTAGACTCCATGCATGGACATATATATATATATATATATATATATACAGTGAGAGAAAGAGAGTGTTTTGATTACCAGTGCTAATTAGCTCCTCTCTGCTCTCTCTGTGTGACAAGCATGACATTTTCACTCAAATATTAGTTAAACAATATACAACATAATATAAAATAAGACATAATTAACTGTACACAGTTAAATTGGTTGTTTTTCCTCTGTAGCCTACTAAAATCAAATCTGTATTTCAATTTAAACAATGACTATAAGGCACAATTGACTGTCTGCATTTTTTTTTTCATGTGGTTTTTTAAACAGACATTGAACTACATTACAACAATGCCATTCAATGAGTGAAGCAACCCTGTTTCAGAGTATTGGGACAAAAGTGAATGGCTAGGGCAAAACAAGGCGGATTGGAGTAAAGTCCTGGAGTAAAAGAGTGAGCAGAGTCTTCCTCTGGCCTCGAAGACAGCTGTCTGAAACCTGCTTTGGGATTTGATCTCTGAAGACTCAATAAACACAGCTCTAGAACCTGAACTATACGTCCATCAAAGACACAGACATCAGGAAGAATTCCAAACGAGCAGCAGCCAACAGGCAGTCCAGCACACAAAGCAAGGCCACGTCCACCGCTCATGTAAACGGAGCTCACTCTGTGTGTGTGTGTTTACTGCAGGTCAGCTCTGGCAGAGAGCGCATTGTTAGGGCATTTGAAGGAAATCTCACACAAAAAAATGAGTGACAACCATGCTGGACATGGCTGAAAGGCGCTCTGCACCACCAGCTACGGAAAAGTTCCACCGAGATCCACCGGGAGCTCCGCACTAATGAGCAGCGGCTAATTAATCTCATTAGCGCCCAGAAAATAAAACCAGAGAAAAGACAGCTTAACGCAGGAGCAGCGTTCAGCGGCTTCAGCAGATCAGAGCAAACGGCTCATTTCTTGGGAGGCTCATCAGTAAAGCTGGGGATGTGGTGGCGCCCCATCCCCTTTCGGGGTGCCTGGGGTTTGTATAAGCATCAGAGGAAAGGAGAGGAGATGAAGAGAGAGGAAACTCTTCACGGGTCACAGATTTCATCATCGTCAGGGCAAGGCCACTTCGGCCCTGGCAAAGCTAAAATTGCACGGGGCACGGAGGCCAGAACAGAAGGCAGTAAGGCCAAAATCACATTCGACACGAGAGCACCAAGGTCAGAAAGCACCATGTGAAAGCGCTCATCCCTTTCATACAATCAAAAGTCACAAGAGAAAGGAACAAACCACTGTAAAACTTTCTGTACCAAAACTGTCCGTTTAGACCATAAAACAAAAATGACAGCTCCTGTTTTCTCATTGTTTGTGGATGGCGGTATATTAAGACATATTTACTCCTATTTAAGCCTAAATTTACATATATACTTGGTAGGAACATTAGCTTAGTAGTTAGCTAGCTTGCTGATGCTTATCTGTTGCCAAGCTGATCACTGAAGAAACACCTTCAGTTTTTTTTTTCATGAACATTACTAAATACACTCACGTAACGAGTGGAATAAAAAAGAAAACACAACACAACAAGGATTCTGAAAAGATTAATTGAAGGATTTCTTTCATGGACACACTTCTGCTCGGTCAATGTAGGAATACAGGTTCATCGTTAATGAGAATGATTGTAAGCTTAACAGGAAAGTGTGGGAATGCAAGCCTGGCAGGTCACAAATGGCCGTGCTAGTAGTAATTTTTTTAAAAGAGCATTCAGGCCAAAATGTAGCGCATTTACAGCAATGGCCGTGGGATAACGATGCGGGCGCATATTATCACGAGCGCGTATTTATGTGCTCATTATGCTGAAGCGCATATGATCATAAGCGCCTTTAAGCAGCGACGCGCTCAAACCCGCCACTTCCGCATTTTTCACTCCAGGACAATTTCCCACCTTAAAAATAAACTTTCACGAACTCTCATAATTCTCTGTACATCTTTTCTCTCACGACTGTTGCATGGATATGTAAATTAATAAGTGCACAATTAATTCACATGGCTTGGAACAGCTGAGATAATTGTACAAACGCAGTTTAAATGTGAACTGCTTTCCATTCATTACTCAAATCGGTTTGTCGATTCATCTTCGCATCTGGTTTCCCACTCGCAAACGGCGCGCCAGGGCACGCGCATTGTTATAGGAATAAGTCCACCTATTGTGTTTAGCGGGGGGGATAAACATCGCTTATAATTCCCCTGCGGGAATTTGAATGTGGTTTGTCTCTCCACTTTAGCGGGAGGCCGAAGAGTTTAAAAACTAGTCGGTGCGGGACTGGCAGGGGGGGCAGGACTGTATAACTGCTGTGAGTTATCGCCGCGAGATACATGTTGTGCAGTGAGTGGAACTTCGGAATAGAATAAGTCATGTCTGAACAATTGTAAATAATTGTTTTCTTTTTTTGTTTTGTTTCTGCCAAAGTCACTGTAAATATTTAATCACTGTAACACCAGCTGCTGGAAGAAAATTTAGAAATAATATCAGTTCTGCTGAAATCCTGCCTCCTGAGCCTTCCTACAACCTCCCCTGACCGTGAGACATGGTTTACCGTACGACAGGCCGCGTGGCAGCCATGCAATTCCAGCCCTGCGATTGTTTCAAATGACAAATTAAGAGTCACAGCATAGAAGCTTTTCCCATTGAGGCCTTTGCCTTGGGCGCCCTAACAAGTCCAGATTAATGAGCCCCGATTAACATGCTCATATGAACAATCTCCAATGAACAAACGCCAATTAACCAGCTACGATTTCTGCAGGTGGCTGATAGCACTGATTAGCAGAGAAACGGTTAAGGATTAAAGAGGGTTTAACTCGTCTGATGCTCGCAGCGCGTCTGAGAAGAACAATAGGGGCAGCTTCTGGGTCCCCCCTTTCATTCAATAACACGGCTTCTGGAACTCTACCTGAGGTCCTCTAACTGAACCTTCTGGAAGTATTCATCTGTAGAAAAGGGAAAAGTATTTTTTTTTTTTTTTTAATAGTCCAGGCAAAACTTCCCCGGATTAAATTATAACAAAACTGTAATTCAAGGTAGCCTCCTATCAGTCGTAGTACTGTATTTGCATTTTGTGTGTGCGTGCATCTGCATGCGAGTGTGTGAGCGTGTATGTGTGTGTGCGCACGTGTAAGTGTGTGTGCGCACGTGTAAGTGTGTGCGCGCGTGCATGCAGCTTGGTAAGGCAGGTGCCGGTGCGATTTATGGCACCAGGAAGGGGGGACTTACAGAGGAAAACAGATTTGAGAGAGGAGCGTGTGTGAGCGAGGGCGGGGGGCGGGGGGCAGGGGGGTGGGTCGGGCTTTTGCATAGGGAGCGCAGTAAAGCATCGCCCGCCGCCTCCCCGCCACAAATCATTCGGCGTGGGTGACAGACGACCGGCAGCCGATACGAGCGGCGATCAATCACGTCCGCTAACTGAATAGCGGCGTGACCTTTCGGAACCCCTGACGGTGGCACGCGAAGCACCGCCGATCCTGCCGAGGCCGCTCCGGAGCCTTGGAGCGTTCCGGAAGAATCCGTCCCGTCATTGCCAGGGTCAGTTTGTTAAGATTGATGAGGCCGCGCATCAAGCGAAGGCATAAACAGGCTTGTTTCTGTAAGTGTGCCCGTCCTTACTCTGAAAACGGAGCCAAAGTACCTTTTTAAACATGCATATTCCAAAGAGAGACATCCCTAATATTTTGCACTGTTAGTGCAAAATTTTTTAGTTTTTAATGTCATTTGTATTGTTCTGATTCATTTGTATTGAGTGTGATACTGCACATAAACAAATGTCTAATATAATACCCTGGAGACGGGTAATCTGCCACTAGAATTAACATGTGGAAGTGAAGGTAGAGCAATAATTTCTTTTTTCTTTTGGGGGGCGGGGTGGGGGGGGAGCAGGGCGATAGGGGAATATAGGGTTGATGGGCAAGACGTAAGAGGTGAACGGGAATCAGGGTATGAGGTGGAGGGGTGTTTCCTGAAGAGAAGGGTTTTCAGGTTATGATTGCAAATAAAGCCTTAGCTCATTTGTTTGTTTGTTCATTCGTTTGTAGGCATCTGCAGGAATCGTGTAAAATTGGCATCACTTAAAGTTGGAAAAAAAAAGCCTTCGTAACCATTTCAGGGTGTGAATTAACACCAACCACCAGCCAAATGCTGGTAAATTTCATCTGTGGCTTATAAGTTTGTCTGCTCTACCAGTCACTTTGGTAGGTAACCACCCATCACTTGGAGGTCCTTGTCCTATTCTAAATGCCTAGTTGTCTGCCAAAACGGCGCAATTGGCTTGTGAATTTCGGGATGCACCAGCCGCTGTAGCCAGTAGATTAAAAGGTTAGTTTCCAGCCCTGCCACTGCACAGAGCACAGCCCGGCACAAGGTGACCAGCTCTGACAACCGACCTCTAAAGACTGGGACGCATTCCATTTCTCAAACACGGATTTATCACGCTCCCATAACTCCCCGCTCGCGCCCCAAATCAAATCAAACCCCATGCCCTCCAACTGGCCCAAACTGATCATAAATACTACCTGGGACCAGGACAGCATTTATGTAGGTTTTTATGAGCAGATAAAGACTGCATTTATAGAATTCGTGCGAGTGTGTCCATTTATTACTCCGACTGGCTCGAATGTTCAAGAGTCCCATGAGGAATTGGACTCTGCACTGCTGTGACAGTGTCATTTAAAGCTTCTATAACCTACTGAAGCTTAAGTAAAAACATAAAATCCCAAATACTGCAGTTATCAGAAGAGTCCCATGTTGGACAGTGGGTGGTGTCGTGTCATGGGCTCCGCAGTGCACTGGAAGAGCCAACGGCCTGGCGTGACTTGAGCGTGCTCCGCAGAGTTTCTCAGCAGCAGATGGACTTGGGGCCCTGGGCCCCAGGCTAGAGCTCAACCCCGCAAAAGTAAGGAGCAGTGTTGCGCTCCAGGACATGCCAGATGACACGCCCACGTGACGGTTAGCGTTTCCTCCGATGCTGCGTTCGCATTATTAAAACCGGCCCAAATTTTGGCCCGTCCCCCTTGGCCAACACGGCCAGTGATCACTTTAGTGCATATAATTCATTTCATTCATCTCTCGCTCTCCGTTTGCACATGCTCTCGGTTTTAAAAAGTCAGTGAAGGTTTTCATTGACTTTTCATTGAGACATGCATCGCATTGATTTGCGTTTTTTTCTCAATGATTGCATGGTTCAGCTGATCATTGCCAATGTCAGCTTGTGCCCGTCACAGAATGACCCTGTCATGTCAGGGTCAAACAAACATGCCAATCTCTGTCAGAGGGGATAGGCCTGACAGATCACAGACTGGCTCTCCAAAGGAGAAGACACAGGCCCTGGACAGCCAATGGAGAGGAACACAGGCCCCTGGAACAGCCATGAAGGATGAACACGCCCTGACCAGCAATGGGAGGGATGGAACACAGGCCCCCTGGAACCAGCCAATGGGAGGGAAGGAACACAGGCCCCCCTGGATCTCCAAATGATCTCCAAAGCTTCACACACACATGCATGTACATGGATTTAGAGTATGAGGGTACCTAATGAACTCCGGTTGAGAGCAGAAATCAGTCAAATTTGCTGGCTCTTATACCACGCCCTTCCACTACAACCTTGCTTTTCAAGCAGGAACTTCTCAGATCTCTACATCAGTTCAGCTCTCAATCCTCCATATTAGAAATCATTCCAAGAGAACTGCAATTTCCATTTTAATTTCAGCCAAGCCATTTTAAACACAGGAAACCCTCACTGCAAATGCCAAGACAGATGACAGACCAAAGCGTACTCTAAAAAACCCATAATTTCATGTAGCCATCAAGCACAAAGATGATACTGAAAATAATCAGATAGAATAAAATGGTCAAGATTCATTTTTCATCTACTGAAACAGAGGGGCCAAGACCGGGCTTCGTTTTTGAAGCTCACTTCCTGGTATTGTTGAGAGTTTTTCTTCGTCTAATGTCTCCCCATGTGCCTCCAAGTTATTGTGCCCATGGAAAGTCAAACGGGTGATGTCACAGTCATCGTTACAGTAATCTTTTTTTTTTTTTTTTCTTTTTTTACAGTTTATGATTAAAACCACAAACTGGTAACCCACACTCAGTGTCCCACACACACAGAAAGCCTAGCATTTACCCTTACGGCCAATTATTCCACTTCATTTGAGTAAAAACTCTTACAGTACGGCTCCCTCTCCCTCAGGCTCTGCTATGAATATGGAAATTAATCTTAATATTTCATTATTACAGTGTGCAATGCAGCAGATTCAGAGCGGAGCACAGCATCCAGCTCAAGCTGTATGCAGCTGACACAAGCCACAGGCACAACATGGCAACCGCAGCTTACCATTTAACCATTTCCCACATTTAACCGATAACCACTTTAAACATCTCCATCCTGCATGAAAGGATAACTCAGAAACCTGTCATGGGATTTTGAATGATTCCCTCCATAGTAAGCATACAGTAGTTCTGCATTTCATAAATAGCTGTGGAGTGGAAAATGACTCTTCAAGCAAGCTGCCATGGCAGTGTGTGTGTTTGAGTAAACATGCTTCATCTTATTTTTATTTTAACCCGGGAAGAAGAGGCTTTCAAGACTCATGGCAACCAACAGATGTAAAAGAAAAGCTATCCGTAATGACAAAATGACACTATTCATAAATGATACCCCACAGAATGTTTGTTCCATGTGTAGCTATGGACACACGGGAACACTTTTGCCAAAATGTCGAGATTAATTTCCAGGATTGCTTGAAAGGTCGTTGTAGCCAAATGCTGTGCAGAGTTGCTGAAAGCTGCTGAATATTTTTGAAAGCAGAAAAATGTGAATGTTCCGGAATGCTGCAGAGAGGGAACACACATTGCAGAACGATGGTGAAAGCAGTACCCTCCTCCCTTCATAGCCACGAAACGCTACAGCCACAACCTAGTCATATAAATATGAAATAGGCGTAATTATACAAATGGCCCAATATGCAGACCAATTCTTTTTAAAAAGCTGTCTAATGCAAAAGTACTGTAGATGCAATTATGGAAATGCGTATTAATCATTCAGATAAACGGAACACTCTCGGAGACTCTGCTGGGTACACTCACTAATGTAACTCATTTTCATATTTGTAGTAAAATAAATATGAAACATCGCCTGTTGTGAAAACAACCAGGGATGTACATTACACTGCCAGACAGTCACAGCATGTTCAATTTCCAACTTACAGAACTCATAAAAGTGTTAAGCGCTGCAGGCATGACCAACAAACCTTTAAGACTTACCCAGAAGTGATGGGAGGGAGGGGGAGGGGGGGGGGTGTGTCTCTGATAAACAGGTTTGTCCAGCAGACATTAAAGGAATAAGCAGTACTAGTAACCAAGGGTTACATGTATTGCGGCGGACATGACTGTGTTGAAAAGAGATGAAAAATAAAAACAGAGAGGCATAGGCTGAGAGGGACAGAGGGGCACTAGAGGCGAAGTCCAGGTGTGAATGAGACACTACAGTACGGCCAATGGGCTGAGAGAGAGAGGGAAGGATGGCAGGGTGAGATGCACAATTCTTTCACCACAGGTTTGCTTGAATAAAAAGCAGGCTTTGTGAGAACTATGGTCACCACGTTATTACAATGCCGTTACCTTACCAGATTCTTACCACGTCACCACAACATTACTGGATTCTTACCATGCTGCTCATATCCCTACCACAACCAATCACAACATTGTTATTACATGATATAGTCATAGTGACATGCCCTGCGTTAGCTGTGTGGTAGAGAACTCGTACTTACTTAATGCTGGAGTGCATTTTGTGTGCAGCTGAGGCCCGTAGACTGCAAACTCAAATGACAGGAGAGCCAGCAACTCTGTCGTTCTACAACAAAGAGCCAGCAACTGTGCGGTTCTACTCAAACAAGGGAAGAGCCAATGACTGCACGGTTCTACTCAAACAAGGGAAGAGCCAATGACTGCACGGTTCTACTCAAACAAGGGAAGAGCCAATGACTGCACGGTTCTACTCAAACAAGGGAAGAGCCAATGACTGCACGGTTCTACTCAAACAAGGGAAGAGCCAGTGACCCTGCAGTAATTTAGTAGTGAGCGGTACAGGAAGAACCGTATGCGGAGTCTGTAATTACACAGATCTGCTGCCTTTGTGCCTCCAAATGAAAGGCTGACTCCTACTCAACAGGTCACCCGTTCGATCTGAAGTTCAGGCAGAGGTTACAGGAAATGCGAGTGCATGTGTGTGTGTGTGTGTGTGTGTGTGTGTGTGTGCGCCTTTGCACATGTGATTGTGTAATGATATTAATCATCACTGCTAATATTGTAATTACCATATTATTCTTATAATAAGAGTAATTGCTCATACGCACAGGAGACAGTGACAGAAAATGAATGGAACAGTTAAAGAAGTCAGTTAAAGAAGCAGCGCGTTCTGGTTAAAAGAGCCCCCCTGTGAAAGATACTGTGAAAGCCGCAGTTTATGAGCCCGACGGACTGCATGGCTCATGTAACAATGACGCTTCATGTAGTCCGAGAGGACGCGAAAAACCTGCTGCTTAACGCATGCACTCGCCACCTTTCTCTGATGGTGTCCTGCACAGTATCCGCTCAATGCCAACCTGTGCAGAGGGCTGGGTTAACAAACTAAAGGAAAAACGGT
The DNA here is from genome assembly GCF_018555375.3 of Anguilla rostrata. Classification (NCBI taxonomy): domain Eukaryota; kingdom Metazoa; phylum Chordata; class Actinopteri; order Anguilliformes; family Anguillidae; genus Anguilla; species Anguilla rostrata. Next base: position 11,547,482 of record NC_057949.1, on the reverse strand, counting down.
TTCCCACAGCTTCATAGCTTATTACTGTACCCGCTAAAGTAACTTGCGTACATCTATGTGTGTACGTGACAATGAAATACACTCCACACAAACATTTGGGGTCTGAATATCACCCGCAAGCAAAGCCTCCTTACTACCGGTAGTAGCCAGTTAAATGAAAATGGTGATGGGCAAACTTTCAAAAACTCACTTGACTCAGCTAGGCTAACATCGTGTAACTTCAAGCAAATTATTCTAGGCCGTGTCTGAATGAGTGCACTTGCCTACTATTGAGTATACAAGTCATAACAAAGTACTCTTGAAGTACACTCAATAGTAGGCAAGTGCTTTGGACACAATTTACCTCTAAGGTCAACAGTGCTTAGTGCATGAGAAACAAAAGCATTTACTAACTCAGTTGGCCACACACGCACGTCTGAGGCAGTGTGTATGTTTGGTGTACGTACGTGCGCAGTGAGTGGGGGCAGCAATGGGCGTTAGCTCTGATGGCTGATTGGTGTCAGAGGCAGGCGGGTGCAGTCTGGGCGGAGCCACTAGCGGTGGAGGACATGGCGAAGCAGCCTCAGCACGTGCATTGTGTGTGCCGTACAGGACTCTGCCGTACAGGTCAGCTGGAACCCAGAACATCCCCGCGGTGCTAACGCTCATCTCCCCGACAGTGAGAGACCGTGCTGGAGGAGGAACCGAGGAACGCGATCGCCTCCCACATGAACTCCTCCCGCCCAAACCGACAAAAAAAACCGCAAACTTCAGAATCCAACGTCCTCTTCTACAAACATCTCTAATTATTTGCCAGAGGAGATAAAGTAATGGTGTGATTTTATTTGTATTATTAATTTTTTTAATATTTATTTTTAGTTTCTTTAATCCCTGCCAAAAACTTGGCAGGAAACTTTTTTTTAAAAAGAGCATTACTTTTTACAAGTATTCAACCTAAAGTTAAACAGACAAATCTCTCGGTGAGATTTTGTAATTATCTCTAGAGGCGAATCCGTCGCTATTCAGTAATTTCACCTTGCCTCCAAACAGCCTAATCCACAAAACACCCAAACTGTATAATTTATATACGCACTGTTGGAGTAAACAGCTCATTACAGGGGAGAAAAAAAAAAAACCCTTTTCTGTTCACGGGAGGATTTGTTTTTTCTTCAACAGAAAGCCCAGTCAGAGCTGGCAGCCATGTTAAAGGAGAGCGCGGCACTTAACATCCGAAGGACACAATTAATCTGCTCCAAATCCGCGCGTTAAAGGATCCTCAAATGCACTTACACTCTCTCTCAAAAAAGAAGCAGAGTGCACTTCTTTATAAAACGGGCAGCAGCTTTTTAGTACAACATTAATAAGTATTAATGAAAAGCATGCTAAGAGGAAGACCGAGGCGGATTACGTGCCGCCTTTGCGGCCTGGACTTGCTGGTGTTGTTGTGGGCTCAGAAAATGGGATTACATGATTCATTCCCTTAGTATTAATAAGTTAACTCTGTGTTAGTACGAGTGGGTTTTCAATACACACTGGATCGCAAACTGTCAAGATACGGTCCAGTTCTAATGAAACTGACTGATAACCCACATGACCTAATACAGATTTTAAAATGTAAACAGCGGAGCTGTTGAAACCAGAAACCTTCTGGCAAAAGCTGCCATTTTTTTTTAAATTTGGAAAACACTTCACAAATTTACAAAAAACAAAACAAAACATCCTTGGCACTCCAACACTACTGCTGAAACACGCAACAATTACTGCAAGTCATAGTGTTGTGTGCGTATATGAGTGTGTGTGTGTTCGTATGAGTGTGCGCATTTGTGCGCGTGCTTGTGAGTGAGAATGACAGGGGTTAATTAGCACAGACTGCATGAGAAAGGTTCTTCACACCAGCAGGAAACAAAGAATAATTTCTCAAAAAAATGCTGTATCATACAAGAATTCTTCCACATTAAAAAGCACTCATTCTGCCCGTGTCAGTATATATTTGAGGCCGTCTTCGTACATTTCTACATTCCATCCAGTTATTAGAAATAACCTTAATCCGGTCATTTACTTTGCCTCCCTCCTTTTTTTCCCCAAAATGCAATGGTATGATTTCCCTAAATTCATTCTCACAGGCGCTTTAACTAATAACCGTCTTTTAAAGTAATCAGCACTTGGCCTTCCATTTACAAGGAAGTCCTGCACTATCACTTTTCCAAGTGCAAACAGGCTACAGGCCACAAAGTCAATTTCAGAGACTGTGATTAAATCAATATTCAAAATCGTCAAATGAACAATAAGTCTGGTTTCAACCTTTCCCTGTTTGAAAGGTGAAACAATGAAATAATGTTATTTTGGCACTTCTCAGATACAGTTAATTAATAAGTCACTGGAAAAGCACATCGGAGAAAGGAAAGATTAAACATAATTTACCAAACCACAGTTCTTGTCGGAAACAATGACTCGAGACTTTTAAGGGATTTTAATGGGTAATTTTGTAATCAGACATTTGCTTTTCCTTCTCAGATAGTACTTGGCTTTTTACCAAAGAGATATAAAATTAATATCGACGTTAATGAAATGTTTATTCAATTTGGACTGCTACCACTTCGTGCTTAAGCATATCTTTAGCCAATTACATTGCAGACACTCTGTAATTGCCTCAGAAGGTTTAGGAACAAACAAGGTCTTTGATGATTGTTCGGTTGACAAGTGTTCTGTGTCCATGCTGGTGACCGTAGGACACTTTGCTGTCATACGATTACACATGATAGATGTTCCTCTCCTAAATCATGCTGAGCCACACAATCCATAGCATAGCGAGGGTAAACGCTATGAGATCTCATTTCAGGTTTGGTTTTTTGCTTTTCACAGTTTCCCACAACCAAGCTGAACTTTGCTCAAGTTACTTTAAATAATTTAGGAAACACTGGGTAGCACTGCTTTGGAATACAGCTTGTTTAATTTGTGTGAGCTAAGATGGCCAATATTGTTTCTTGTAACTTGGCCTACTTTTAAAAATGTGTTTTTGTTCAGGTATCATTTATTTTTAATGTTAAACTCTTTGACTTGGTCAAAATGGCAAAAGTGAAACTGTCTAAAGTGTGGGTGTATTTTATTTTGATTTCAGAAATATACATGAGTTTGCTGCAAAGATTATCCAAAAGCAATAGCAAACAAGCAAGTGATGATGTAATTGGCAGGAAAACGAAAAAGGAAAAAAAATGCTAAATCCCCTATGTTTGAGGCTTTATTGTGTGGATGTGTGAAGTTGTTTGTGAATTCTGTCTGTTGAAATGGGGTCAAGAGGTACAAAAAAGAATGTTTTTAAGGGCTGAGAGTCTGTGGTTGTTGTGGTTATTTCTGCGGGAGTCCCTGAAAAGTGCCAAACTCTCGGTGCTGTATAGGTATGGGGCATGCCGCCCCACCAAGCCCGAACTTGACGGGATGGCATACCAACTACCCCAATTTGCTTTACAGTCCTCATTATTGCATACGTCCAGTAGACGAAAAAGCAAATGCCAAGGGTTACAGTCTCTGCTAGGGATTTAATCATTCATCATCTGTTACGACAGTATCTAAAGAACATGTAATTATTAAAATTCTGGTTAACACAAATGAACAGTCTTCCAAGTTTTGTTTTCCCTCAATGAAGAGACCAGTGTGGATTAACAGCGATGCTGTACTTCCTGTCTGGGAAGGGAAGAGGAAGCTCTCTGCAGCGAGTCATCATTCCCACGGGAACAGGCGTCGTCTCCTTCCAACAGTTAACCTGGACATAGGCCTTGGAGTACAGGAAAATCAAAATGACTGAAGAACAACATCCCGGGTGTTGAACAGGAGGGCGGCGCCAGTGAGGGCGGGGAGTCCGGAGGGGGTAACCGATGTGAGCGAGGGTTTAGCCTGCAGGTCCGTTTCACCCACAGGAAGGGCCCACAGGGAACGAAAAGATATAACCTGTTTCCCCATCTCTCTACCGTCCCTCCCCAGGGTGGGATCCACGTTTGTGAAAAAGCAGAGGAGGAATGAGGGAGAGGGAAAGAGAGTGAGAGCGAGAGGCGGAAAGACAGACGGTCGCAGAGTCGCATTACGGCTGAGCACACCCAAGAGCGAACAGCAAATACGGAGAGCCCTGAGGGTCAATATTCAATCTCGAGTCTCCCTCCCCACCCCCCCCCCACAATCCCCCAACCTCCTCCATCAACATCAATATGAATTCACATGATAAAATATGAAACAGAGAGGATCAGACGTTCACGGGGTTATCTGCGTTCCCAGGCGTGTCGTTCCAATTACCGGCGAAATGGCTCTGATCCGACGGCGCCCTCCTGGTTGGCCCTGGCGCCGACGCCCCTCCCCTGACGTTAATTACGGCAGAGGGCTCGACGCAGACGGGGTTGCTTCCATGACGACTGTTCGCTTCTCTTCGGGCTACGAGCGCGTGCCTGGGGAGGCGTGTCGCACGCAGAATGTGGCGAGCTGACATAATGAGGGTTTCAGGTCACTTCCCTGTTAATTAAAGCGGCTTTTTTATACGCATCACACCTCCGTTCATCTACGCACAACTACCGCCCCTATTTAATCTACACAGAAAAGCTACACTAACTACACAGAAAGAACCTCTGTTTGCTCTGACTGCACAGTTACAGCTTCTTTTAAATCTGACGATGCGACTGCATCCCCTATTCAATCCAACTTCAAAAATGGAGTCACTATGCAATCAAACTGCACAGTGTGTCCTCTAATCCCCTGTGCGCAAATACAGCCCGATTCAATCTAACTGCACGTCTCAGAGCTTCTGAAGCAGGATTAAAAACACCTACAAAATCTAACCACGTTGTGCTTAGCCCTTAACAAGGTGTCCGTTTGTCTTTGTGTCTGCATGTGAGTTGTCCATGCGTCGTGCAGTGCAGTCCTAAGGAGATTAATAACAGTGTAATACATTTTTAAAACTATATTAAGCATATTTTTTTTTTTTTTTTTTTTAGTTTTTAGTCGTTTACACAACATATATGAATTTGACAGCGCAAATCAAAAATCGTTGCAAATAAAATGGTGTTTGAGCTGCTGCATCCTCACACCCCCACCCTACACCACCGCACGGCTTCCTGCAGTGTGATTCCCCCCCCCCCACACACACACACTCCTGAGATGGTGACAGCAGTCATTTAGAGACCTAAGCGTCACGTTGGACTCCACCGCCTTCTGCCATGAGTGACAGGAGAGAGAGGCCTCCTTGTGTTTAACCCTATCCGCCCCTATAAGCCAAACCGTGTACCCCAGCAAAACCAAACACACACACTGCACACACACACACACACACACACACACACACACACACACACACACACACACACACACACACACACACACACACACACACACACACACACACACACACACACACACACACACACACACACACACACACACACACACACACACACACACACACACACACACACACACACACACACACACACAGCCTCTCAATCATTCATCCACACTTACTCATCAAATCAATCAACAGCATTATATGACCATCACATCGGTCTGGCTCTCCAATCCTCCAGTACACCTGTCTGATGCTCTGACCTTCAGCATCCATTTGTCGGATAAGGGCGGACACAGTAATCCTCTTCCCCAACCCGCCGTTGGAGTCGCGCGCGGATTACTGGGGAGCGCTCTGAAGCGCGTTCTCCAGGTGCTCCCACAAAACCTTCAGCAAGACCAAAGCCAACGCCAGCGCCAAAGCCGCTCGTACCACCCCCCCCCCCCCCCCCCCCAATCGCCGAAAACGCAACATTTAAGCCACTCATTTCAAACCCAGTCATTCCTCCATCAAAAAAGAATTTAAAAAAAAAAAAAAGAATTTAAAAAAACGGTTACGTTTTCCGCGTGGTTCTATTTTCAGCCTTTCAGAATTGGAGGGACCATCTTGCGACTGACTCACTGACGGGGCGAATGTGAGAGGAGACGCGAAAATCTACAACGCTCGTCCAGGGCACCGATAAATGTCAAAAACTCCTACTGCGAGAGGAAGGAAAGCAAGGGAGAAGAACAGAAAGTACAAAAAGGAGAGAAGTCACAGTTGTCTGGTCCTCGTTATCTTCCTGTTTACTGAGGATTCTTTTATTATGACAAGCAGGTGTTCTGCCAGGCTGGCTAAGAACAAAAAAAAAGCTGCAAATTCTTTTAGATTGACTGAATGATTATGCAAACGTTCTTAAATGGATAGTGTTTTATAAATTTTAAAAAAATCAATCTGTTTTATTCTGTTTTTTATAGGCCCAGATGTTCTTTGCATGCAATGAAGTATATTATAGATATTAACTTTTTATTTATTTATAGATACAAGTTTCTGATGACCTCAATGTTACTGTAGGTACAGTGGGATGTGGGGGTTAATAAAAACCAATATAGAGCAAGATGATACACATCACATAACTCCAAAGCAGCCTGTCCATTGCCTCCACGGTTGTACATGTGTATCACCTGATTATTCTTTGAAAAATGATGCTTAAACTTATTTTAATTTCGAAACATTTTGTATAGTGCATGAAACCTGCAAACTAAACCAAAACTGAAATATTTTGGAAACCCAGAAGGTGAACTATAAGGCCATTTTAACAACAAACTATAGTAATCGTTTTAGACGACTTTATTAGTTAATGTTCTTGGTGAGATCCTGAAGACCCCCCCCCCCCCCACCCCCTTTCCTCAGAAAGAGGCAGGCCAGATTTTAATTTCCACAGCGATGATAATTAAACACCAGCCAGGAGATAAACTCCGAGATGACTGCTGACAAATGTTAAAGCGGGTCAAATCAATTATCGCTCCGTCTCCAGTGAAAAATGACGGTCTTTTGAACCTCCAAAATCAACCTTGAGGAAGAAAAGGAGGATGAAAAGAACCAACACTGGGGTGGGGTGGGGGGGGGGCGTGTGTTTTGGAGGAAATTGATAACGTCGCGCGGCGAGACTGCTGCAGCATGTCAACAGCGGGCTGGGGCTCTAATGGCTGGAGAGGAGTAATCTGATGTTGTAGGATTTTTATTTCCCTCTATAAAAACCGGTGATTAGCCCCCGGCGTGCCCCAGCATCACCGGCTGGCTTTTAAAAACACGGGCGGTAAAACGCTTTCTACGCTCGCCGTGATTCAATTAAGATTCCTTCTGCCGTCGACAGCACGCGCGGGACTAGAGACGCGGCCAAATTCGGGCGGTCCAAGCATACGAGCCACGCAAGTCGCATTTCTGTAGAGAGGAGCAGCCGGGCGGTTTCTATTCCTGTGAGTTTCTTTAGCATAGAGGAGCAGCCTGGCGGTTTCTATTCCTGAGAGTTTCTTTAGCATAGAGGGGCAGCTGGGCGGTTTCTATTCCTGAGAGTTTCTTTAGCATAGAGGAGCAGCCGGGCGGTTTCTATTCCTGAGTGTTTCTTTAGCAGAGAGGAGCAGCCGGGCGGTTTCTATTCCTGAGAGTTTCTTTAGCAGAGAGGAGCAGCCGGGCGGTTTCTATTTCTGAGAGTTTCTTTAGCAGAGAGGAGCAGCCGGGCGGTTTCTATTCCTGAGAGTTTCTTTAGCAGAGAGGAGCAGCCGGGTGGTTTCTATTCCTTAGTGTTTCTTTAGCAGAGAGGAACAGTTTTACGGTTTCACTTCCTATGTGCTTATTTAGGACAGAGAAGCAGCCTATTTAGGACAGAGAAACAGCCTGGCGGTTTCTATTCCTATGTGCTTATTTAGGACAGAGGAGCAGCCTGACGATTTGCACAGGAAAAAGTACTGATGTCTCCATCTGTTGGGAGAGGAGCACAAGGCGCTCAGCATGACAACTACAGAGAAGGCAGCCCCCTCCCCCCAACCGAGTTTACCCAGAACCCCCAAAGGTAAACAGGCTGCCCTGGCCCTGCCCACGTCCTCTGAAAGCACCAGCCCAAACAGAAAGGTGGGGCAGGGACACCCCTCAATGCCCTGCAAATAAAAATATGTTCGGTCACTGATGCAGAATTTATAAAAGGCTGCCACTCACTGCGTCAAATTTGCAAGTGTAATTTAGACATTTTCTACTGTCTGGCTTTTAGGGAGGACAGAGGGACGGGGAGAGGGAGGAAGAAAGAGAGAGAGAAGGAGAAAGAGAGAGAAAGGGAGGGAAAGATGCAGAAAAAGAAACAAGCAATGCAGTAGCTAGCTTACTAATGGCAAACTGGCCATAGATAGCTAGCTGATGCTGAAGATTTTTTCTGGCTAGTGATAGCTAGCCACAGCAGTTGGTACCTATCCAGCTAGTCAGCTAGTCTGTGCTCCCAGCCAGCCAACTTTATGATAACAAAGACTAGCTAACTCGCAAGAAGCAGCCAATGACAACTTGTGTTCCCATGGAAACAGCTTGGCTCAAAGAATTATGTAATGACAGCCATCGGGAAAGTCTGCAGTAAATGCGTACTTTTTATATTTTGTGGATGTTAATATGCCATTCGGCTACATACATTAAGCAAACTACATTCTGCATACTACAAAACCTAACTTGGCTTAATTTACCATGCATAGTATGCAATTTTTGGACATGGCCAAGGTGGTTAGAAGATGACAATAAGTTTCTAGTCACAACATGAATATTGATACAAAGGCACTGCCAAAAAAAGTACATCCATCGCCAACTTCACTGTCAGTGGCCACGCTCCTTTATGAATACAAGCTGCATAACATTAGAACGTCTCAGCCCTGGTGCGGCCCAAGAACTTTCCATGTTCTGTGCTCACTTTGGCCCAGAAAGTCTGTGGCACTCCAGGGTCAGAGGTCAAAGCGCGGGTCACCGAGGTCACATGCTCTGCCGGGTTGCAGAGGCGCAGACGGAACAGTGAGCGCGGATTAGGCCGAGACCAATAGGCCAGAGTTACGCCACCATGTTGGTTCATACGCCTCAAGTCCCCTTACAGGCTGCTTATCTGCCTGCCCAGTCCTGCTCTCCATTCAACAACAAGATCCCGCGCTGTGTGTCCATGCTGAAAAATCTTCCTCCTGGGGACCCTGCATGCTGAGGTAAGCAGTGCTACAATGACTTCATAACTACACATAAGAGATCTATGAAGTGGTTCATTTTGTATGACCGTATAACAGTATTGCTTTTTAAATACAAACTGTTTATCCAGCACTCATACTCTCTTTTTCTCGCTCACACACTCTCTCACACACACACACTCACAAATTCACAAATGTAGACTGTGTTCATGCAAAATGCCTCACATAGTTGTATCCATCTCTTGTGAAGCAGGTTATTCTCGCAATCCTTTCTCCACGCTAGCTTGCCGCTGAGCTTCATTTGCAAGGACAGCACTCTCTTCATGCGCACTTTGGATAGGAAGCCTTAAAAAATGCGTCTCAGCACCTGCTGTCAACACCCTCACTGATGCAGACATTTGGCAGCTTTTTGAAATGTGGCAGCAAGCAGACAAGGCAGCCTTTTCTCAGTATCAAGCGATGCATCTAGCAGGTAGACGAGCTGAAATTAGGAAAAACCGAAAAGCCATTATTTTGCTCCCCATATACAAAATACTCGCAAACAATTCTAGGTAGTTTGCCAATCCTATTTGCACGCTACAGACGTAGGTCGATAATCCAAAGCAATGGTCAAACTGCAGGACGAGTGGCTAGGTATAATTGCCAGGTAAGTTGATGTCATAAATGATAATTGTGACTGCTGTCTGGACCAGGTCATCGTGAAGCAGGGAGGACGTGACACACTTTGAATTGGTGTCGCGTTGCCAGGGTGACTGCCAAAGGCGAAGCAGCAGTGGTATTAAAACTGCCTATTAAATACGGCTGCTGAACTTTCTCACCTTGTCTTAAAAAAGGGATTACAGGATGGTCAAAATAGGTTTGAAAAGCCCTTGAACCCACGGCCTACAGCAAGCCAGTGTAGCAGGCGCAGTAAACGGGCCTCTCCACCGGAGGCACTGCGCCATGGCACGTAAGGAAGAGTCGCCCCTCCCCAGGCTAATGGTGGTAATTGGCTGCATTAGCTGGCAGGAGGCGGGAGGCAGAGGTTGCCAACTCTGCCGGGCTGGCAATGGGAGACGTTGCCGGGTTGGCGATGGGCAGCGTTGCCGTGAGCGGTGGCGGCGGCGGCAGCTTGGGGAAACGCGACACGGCGGCGACGGGGATGTGGCATCACAGCTCCCCGCCCACAGGTCTCGCCATGGCTGGCGGAATGGGCACGAGAGTAGAGAGGCTCCTTCCCGCTAACTAGCCTAGCGCCGCAAAGTTTACCGCTCCTTCAGCAAAACAAACCCACTGGTTGCCAGATACGCACACAAAATCCTCTTCTCTTTCACACACCCACCCTTTTCCCAGACAGCCAGTAGCGGGAGAGAGGGAAAGTGAGGAGGACGGTGGAGGACGGGGCAGGCAGCAGCATGTGAGACTGTCATTACCCTCACGGGAGAGCAGGCAGCGCACACACCCCACGGCTACGCTCACTGCTCGCGCGGCTTTGAAATTATGATGCACGATTGTGCCTCTGAAGATGTCTTTTGATATTCCACGCATGCATTTGATTACAATAAATTATGTGAGCAGAGCAGAGTGGGGGAGGAGAGATCCCTGCTTTTCATCTGCGTTGGGTCGACCGCGGGCCTACCACGAGGGCGTACCATGACCACTGACCACGCACGCACCCCGCATAAACACTTCGCGCACACACACGTAACACGCACGCATACGCAGACGCACCACACATCGCGACACTCGCACACACAATCGCGAATGCGCACACACACACAGCGCCAAGCAATGGTAAGCCACCACACATCCCCAGGTCTTGTATGGCATTACCCTGTGCGACTGCAGCGCTAACGCTACGGCTGATCACAGAACACAGCAGCTAGGGGTCCTCATAGAGGTTCTGAATTCAAAGACAAATGTTGTAGCACATGAGACGGGATCTTGTAGCATTTGACGATAAGTCAGCATTTGAACACGATTTGCCCATAAGGCCATGCGCCAAATGATCCGGGTTGCAGCCGCAATGCAGCTGTGCTTCTAACACGCTGGCCGCAGCACACAGCAGGCGCTTTATAGTCTTATCCTAAATCCGAAAAAAAGAAATGTAAAAAACTGACACTCGAATCTGGTCTGCTCCTTCAACAATAGGTCCAGTTGAGCCCAGAAATAAACACATTCACAAACACCAACTCACTGAACGGCGCAGACTCATAGGCAGCTTACACTGCCACCTGGTGGCCAACTTATTTTTTTTGTCTCAAAGTGAAGTGGCTACAAATGATCAGTTCTTTGATCAATTTGTTCTGTAGTGGCTCGGTTTTACACATCAACGTCAGTTCTTCAACAACAAGGGCAGCAAATATACCAGTAGCCATGCCAACATGTACCCTGGCCCTGGAAGACCTTGTGGGAAAGAACACGTTGCTGCTGCTTGAAGAGGTGGTGGTGGGTCAGTAAACTGTACTCTTCCCTCTGGACAAAATAAAGTCAACTCACCAGTGAAGCAATGGGGACAGTGACGTAGGAGATGGTGCTTTTGGATAATACATGAATGACTGCAGCCAGTGAGGACCTCAAAAAGAGTAGGGTGTTAAATTTACAAACCTGGCTCGTAATCATGCCCCAGTTCAACTGGATAAATAACTCTGTCCCTCTCCCCCTCAACCGATGAGTGGCGAGTGTTCAAAATGGCCGCCTTGCAATCAGGTGGACGCTGCACATTGTAGTGGTTCCTGCCGTCACTGTAAAGCACTTTGCAATCATGACAAGCCATGTAATTGCTAGTCATTAGCATTAGAAGCATATGTTTTATTTGAGGAAAGAGCATAGAGTCCCTGCCCCTGGCAGAGGAGATATTTCAGCGTGAAAAAAGGGAGGGACCTCTCCACTGTTCATAAGTTTCAGATAAACACAGGTCCCCCCCGTTTCCATCCGCTTCACTAGAATCCACTTATACAAACAGAACAGTCTGTTAAATACTCACAGAAATACATCCACTTGAACAATTAATCCAGCGCATTAGATGATATGACAGAAAAGAACACCAGGAGTTGAATGCAGTGAACTTGTTTTCTATAACGGGATTGGCATTCCGCTTCAGCATCAGATACGCTCTAGGTCTCCAGATTCTGGATTTGAAGATCAAACACAGCAAGCCGCCCGACATCAGCTCGACCTTTATTCTGAACCCCAAATCGATTCCGCGCCCATCCCTTCCCTTACCCCACAGGAGCGCAACTTCCTCGATTCATACCAAGCCTGACAAGCGCCCGGGCAACCTCCACGGTTTCAGCCAATCCCCTTCAACAGTTCAATATTTACAATTTTCTGCAAGTTGTGTTTCCGTGCTTTTTTCCTACCCTTTTCTCTTTGATTTACCCTACTTAATCACAGACACTGAAGGGCTGCCAGGCCAGCAGGCAATGTGATGCTAAATTTAGTTTAGTTCTGCCATTCAGAACTACACGTTTTTAATCCAGCTGAGCTACCACAACTTTACAGTGCAGCTTTCTAAAGACAGAGGCAATTCCACAGACAGAAAACAAATATGCACAATGTAGCCAAACAGCAAGAGCATAGGCTTTGCCAAATGTGGGGGAAATTAGATTCCACAGTTCATATTTGAAAGAAAGTGTCCGTGTACAGTTTGAAAAGCCCTAGTTTGAAAAGATGGAATGCAGAAAATAAAAAACTTTAAAACGGCTCACACTCAACATACATTTTTTTTTAAATCTTACAATATTATGCACTTGTTGTACGTCGCTCTGGATAAGAGCGTCTGCTAAATGCCTATAATGTAATGTAATGTCATGTAATATTAGTTTAACAAAACATTTATAGAACATATAACAGTTTCTAATCTAGCAGCTCCCAGTGTGCAACTAACCTTGATCATAGTTCAGCCAGAGACATTTTGATTGGTTAATGACTTTTTGAAGCATTTAATGAAGCATTTGTCCCAGCAGTGTGATGAGTCACTGCAGTTTCTCTAAAGTGTGTGTATTAATCACAGCTCTGACACGGATAATGAGAGGAACAGCAGCTATTCAGCAGCAAAGGGCAGAATCGTGTAGCAAGGGTTAATGAGCTGAATCAATAGCCCCAGAGGTTGCAGGTTCAACTCCCAGGGGACACTGCGGTCATAGGGAAAAGCACCAAACCTGAACAGCTTTGGCAACAGCCCACATCCAGCTGAATGACCGTCTTTCATGTAGTGAAAACAAACCTCATTAATACATTGGGTCATGCTCGTCCTGCTTGCCAGTCAGGAGCCACAGGTCCTCAGGAGTTAAACTATGCGAAGATTAAACAGCCAATGACATCAGCTCTCTTTCCGTGCACAGCCTACATTAGTACCTGGCGGTAATAGAGCCCCTGCAGTGAATGGCCAGTGACACTCAGAGGGAAACAGGAGAGATGTATATTTACACAATGCCACCGAGCGTGATAAGCAGCGGCTGGTGTCACGTGTTCTCCAAAGCACATAGCAGAGGCTGCGGCAATAATAAGCTCACAAATGTCAGCCGGAGACTGTCCTTGTGACCCCGCATGAAACATTTTACTGCGGTCTAATCGACGGTGAACTGCCATTGGGGAATACAGTTTATTAGCTTACTGAGAAAGGGTCAAACTGACGGAATAATCCACACATACACCAGGCCTCCAGGAAGAATGTAGCACACTACTGACCCACAAACATCATAACACTCAATCTGTATTCATACGGCCGATACTGGGCTTAAATAACAGCACTAAATGATGGTTATGCAGTCCAAACTAGATCAAACCCACTGCCTCCGCAGCTTTAACAGGCTGAAGTGTACACAACTGGGGTCTCATTTTCCTTTTGTACATCAAGAACGATGGGGCGCATTCTTTAGTTTATGAAAAGGAGGGTGGCTAAAATGCTCATACAATTGTGTGCAGTTCAGATCATATTCCGTTGCATGAGTTCGGTTTGAACAGCTGAACTGTGTGGAGTGAGCGGCACTTAGCCATTCTCATTAGCCTACCGCGTCGGGAATAAAGCGCCCAAATGTAGGTCAAATAAAATCTTACCTTTGCCGTTTCTTTCAAAAGCCCCAGAGGCACATTCGCACCACTTTTACAGCCCGTGTGGAACACGACAGACCAAAATGAAACACATCGCGCAGCAATAAACTGCAGCTATTATAAAATGTATAACTTTTTCTTTCGGGGCACATTAAGAATTCATGACCTTCCAATGTTTTTTTTCTTTTCCAAAGAAGCCAAGATGACACAGATTGCGGTGGCCTTTTTAAAATTGAAAGCAGGCTGAGCCTGAGTTGGGTCAGTGAGATTAGTGTTACAGTCTTGTTAAGAGGTTTCATCATCAAAAGGATAAAAGAACATACGAGTTCTGAGCAATCGGGAAATGATTTTTCATTATTTCACAGGGTTCCAATGTCCATGCCAACACGCTTAGAGGGACTTGCAAAAGCTTTAAAACTGTCTGACTGTTTTTGATGATAGTGATTAAGTTATGCCACAATTTACTCGCAAAATAGGCTAAAGTTATTCTATTCAATGTGCGCATTTTGGAAGCGTTATATCCAATGTTGAAATGTTATAATTGGCGCAGAAACACGCGCAGAAACTCCGAGTATGAGTTTTCATTATTTAAAAATCCCAAAAGTGATTTTCACTATATCCAAATCTGAATTTTATTTTAATAAGAAATCCATCTCCCAGGGGTTGTCCCTGCATTCTGTGAATGTTTCTGAAGACTGTTACAGACCTGCAGAACTGTGGGAGATAATCGCTGCCACGGCGCTCATTAAGAGGAAGAGGCCTGCCCCGGTTTCCGTGAAGTTCACCTCTGTGCGGTCCTGGTGGGCTCGTTAACAAAATGTGTATGTTAGAGAGACCGTCACACTGCATTAAGAGCACGTGTTTAAGCCAAATGATCGCTCTCACCATCGCCCATTATCGGGCCCGGAGTTAGCAGGTAGAAAATCTGCCTTTAACAACCATTACGGCACATTCTACTGCTCTGCAGAAAACGAGAGACGCATATCAGCACGAATACTTTCAATGTCCATTGTGACACCTTGGGAAAATATTCCGCCGAGTTTTGCATGATGAACAGTATGTGGGATAATGAGTGTTCATCAGTCATAATCATGGTTTTCTGACTCCTAATAATAACGATAATCATCAGAATAAAAAAAGGATTGCGTTAACACAGTGTCTGTTACCTAGGGCAAAGTGCTCCTTGACATGAACGTCCTCTGTATATATGACGTAGGTCTATTTAAGTTACACTGGACAATGGCGTCTGCTAGGCACATAAACGGTAATAACTAGGCCAGTGGGCACAGTTTGACAAAGTGGTGACTCACGTTATTTCAGATGTGGTTTTCTTCGGTTTAATGTAATTGATTCTGCGGAACCGATTAGCGTCCGACATCTACGCCGCGCCAAAGCACAGGGAAATGTATTTATACGTCTGTGGGGGTGGGCGGAAACAAACACAGACGTCAACAGGTGATACTAATTAATAAATCAGGTGTCTCCGCTATTTGTTCTGGGAGAGGTTGCGAGAGCAGCGCCGTGGGGATTGTGAGAGACGGCCGCGGTACGTGCCGCCGCACTAAACCGACGCTGAAAAGGAGTCTGTATCAGCGCAGCTAATGGGCAACTCAACAACGACGAGATTTCAAATGCTCCAAACTGATTATGGGACATCCGCCACCTTTTTGTGTGTGTGTGTGTGTGTATTTTTTTTTCCTTTTTGTGAAAAGTCAGTTCTACATGAGCCCAAAGAAAAAAAAGTAAAACATGCAATGCACTATAAGTATAATGCTAAGTAATTTGAGAAAACACTAACATGCACTTGTTCATTCACACACGCAGGAACACAAACCCGGACATACACACACATTAGGCAGCAATTCCATTCTGCAGCCATTAGATCCGCCACGCATCATTACAGGACCTCAGTACTATCATCAGTGCAGGGCCAGCCCATTACAATGGCACTGACAGATCTTTGCTCATTTTACGCACAGTGCAGTCTTTCTCTTCCGTTCAGAGCATATTCAAACCCAGTTAGAGAGTAAGAAGGGACTGCACTCAAAACCCTGAGCTTGCAGGTTTGAATCACCTGTGCTTTCATTCCTTTGAGGAAGGATCTTTGGCCAACTGCTTCCATAAGCCTTCTGCTTCATAAATGAGAATTTGCGGTCTGAAAATTGAAAAATGCCTACCCCTCAGGGGGAACTTAAACAGAATTATGGGTTGCAGGTTAGATGCAAAGGGAACTGTGAATGCAAAAAAGAAAGTGCGCTGTCTGCATTGTAAACAATGCTTTTCCTGTGAGGGTATAGCAAGTAGTTTAGTGTCACCTGCAAGAAAAGCTTCATTTTGTAACTACCATTAGCAAGTTTAGCAGAAATGTTGATGGGCCTTTTTGACACCTTAAGGGTGGTGACACAATGTTAAGCTAATGAAGCAAAATTAGCAGCACCGAGTATATGCAAAAGGAAAGCACTTACCTATTCAGTTGCAGTCTAGATCACATCAAATGGGCAACCAATTTACATGGTTGAGAACAGGGGTTAGAAGCAGTCCTACAGCTAACACTGGATTCACAAGTAATAGTTGTATGAATATTAATATTTAATGAATGGGCTTAAAGTTTCTTAAATAATTACCAAATAACTAATGTAGAAAAGAACAATTAGCAAATGAAATTTTTAATCAGTTGATGGCCCTAGACAAAAATTACACCTGCCTATGTTTTGCCTACCAAAAATGAAAAAAATAAAAAATAATGTGTTTGAGAAAGAAGAATTGCATTCTGGAAGGAAGGACACAGGGACACGGTCACCAGCAGAAAAATCAACACTCCACAGAGAGAAGGAATGTGTCTCACAGAGCAATACCAGTCTTCCCTTCATCTTGGTTTCAGGCAGTTTTAACACACCTTCACACAGTACGCAGTGACCACCGCTCTCCAAAGGACAAAAATTTTATTTTTGACCAACAGCACCATTTGCTGGTCAAGTGGCGCATGGGTGTAACTCCGCAGATTCCAGACAGCCTTGCTCAAGCAATTTCACATCACTGATGGAACCGTTTGAGAGGAATACAAACCTATCAGGGCGAGGCAGAGAAATTCTGACCCACTGCCCCCGTCTGAAGAAAAGGCAACCCTGATGTTGACCATTTGAAAATTGAAAATTTTCTCATTGGCCCTTTTCAGCTTAACTAAATATCAGGGGTTTCCTGTGAAGACAGTTTTATATAATTCATTATTTTATTTGTATTTTTCCCCACCTTGGTAAGCTGTTATACATTTTCCCCCCTTATTTATTCTGTGATATTGCATTGTGCATTTGCGTTATACGTTTCTTATGTTTGGCGATATGAATTAATGTTTGTCAAGCTGATAAAAGTAAAAAAGAAAACCTGAAAAGGGAACTTGCCAAACTATGTGGAAGCAGTAATTTATGTACCATTATAAAATGTTCTACACGTCTGTTTACCGGCACTGAATGTTTACCGTATCGCAGCGAATGAAAATGAAGAAAACTGATGAGGAGTACACAAAAAAGAGCCCAGACATTTCCCGAGTATTACCATACTGCCTGACAATAGCTCCTCGCTGTGCTAGATGCGTCTATTTCCGACAGTGACATTTAAGACAAAGAATGTTGTTTATTTTTTTGTATTATTTGCTTTTCTGAAGTACTGAAAGTATGCGGTTTAAACGCAGGCCAGCGTAACTAGGTCTGAGAGATTTCTGACAGAGAGGAACCCAGGCTTTTTTGTGAAATTGGAGTTCTTTTTAATAATATCCAAGGGTTTTCAAGACCAGGCTGACACAGTGCTAGATACCATCAAGTGTGCAGGTAAACAATGAGCGTACCCTTCAGCGATAGGAAAAAGGCGAGCATTGTTGGGCTGAATGGGCTGTCCTCGTAATTTCTTTATATTAGATTTTATTTATGGCTCCTTTCATCTCTGTGTCATTACTGTTTGGCAAAAGGAGCAAACTCACCTGGCAGCCATTTTGTGCCAGAACTCTGACTGCGCATCAGCTGTGATGGAAGAGATGGGGATTTATAGGCTGTAATTGGTGTCCAGCAGAGGCAAAATTTGGGATTATATTCAGATGTTAATTTACAATTGTTTGTGTAATCTGGCATTCGTTCATTCACTCAGTCTGGGTTATGAAAATGAAATAACTAGTGAAACCAAATCCTTCTGTGTACAGATTTTATTGCAGCACGTTTGTACAAAAATCTCTTAAATACATCAGTTCTACCCATTAAAGCTAGGGTGATCATTTGTGATTTCGCCTTTGGTTTTTAAAACGATATCGCATAATAAACATTTCATTTCAGGAGAGTTGCAAAGGTAGTGTGATGTACAATTTGTTAGCAATGGCAGTTAGCGATGCACACAAATGTCAAAAAACAGTCGATTGGAACCAAAGGTCAGTTTTCTTGAAAGCAAATTACAATTTGAAAGTACAAAATGATCAGTTGTCAAAAACGAATGTTTCATAAACATTACTTCTGTTGAAATGGGATTTAGTTTTCAGGCTCTCAATTATTCCAAAATCCAGACACAGGTCATAAGCAGATATGCACGCAGAAATACCTGTACGGAATCAACAACAGCAGCTACAGCCCCATTTAATGAATACATCCATCACTGCAGAAATCAAAGTCCACAAAATGAAAGCAGAGAAAAGAAGGGTGAACACAACTTCAGATGAAAAGACACATAAAATCAACTACAGGAGCACCAGCACATAAAACACAGTGTGTTAAAATCTTCTCCCATAATTCTGAATGTGTACCAATATTCAGGAGTTGAGCAAGAGCATTATGAATTTTACTGACAGAACAGTCCTTAAGCTTGTTTCTTAATGCCCATCCAAACACACAGCCTCCCACACTGTTAGTTAAAAAGCCTTTAAGTTTGGTCGGGCGATAGAGCAGCTGAATTAAAACTCAAACAGAGCACAAATCTAACTGCAATGAATGCGCTTGTCAGAGCAGATGCAGGACACGCTGTGTCCACTGGGGGGCACTGTTGGTGCAATGTCTTAAGTCCAGACATTTTCCCCCAACACTTCACCCTACTCACTAAAAAAAAATCAACAGAATGATTTCATACATCTGTGCACCTCATATAAGGAAAGGGTTTCCCTTCACAGTCCAACTAGACTGAAAACTGAACTCTAGGCAATAAAAACGTCCTTATGCTGTTTTGCTCGATTTTCAAGACATATTGAGAGAGAAAACAGAGACCGCCTCGAGACATATTGGCGTTTATGATTTCCATGGTTACAGGAACAGCAGAAGAAAGTGTAATGTGGATCTCGCATCTATCCGTTTGTAGCTGCGACCTCCCACCCATCACACGCAAACACGAACACACACACACACACACACACATTGTGGATCATTCCAACTCCAAGACTCACTTAATCTTTCTGTTACCAACCCTTCAGATGTGGAATTAAAATGGAGGCACACCGTCCATTACCTAGGCATGTGTGCTGTAACTCATGTTACGCACATAACAGCTGCAGCATTTAATTCCACTGGAGTGAATGCTACTGGAAAGTGTACAACAGACGATAAATTATTTCGCCCCATACATATACCCGCCCACTACCCGCCAGGGGGCTGTGATCCCCAGTTCGAGTTTTGGGAAGACCGGTCTATTCTACGGTGCAGTTCATGAGGGGCCACCCCTTAAATGGTCAAAACGCAGACAGGGACTGACGAGACCGTCGGTGGTCGCTGCAGGTCCTGACCATGGCGGTAACGGGCATGGCCAAGGACACCCCCCACTGGGGCGTGGCTACAGACACACCCCCTGGAGCATGACCACAGACAGACTCCGTGGGGCGTGGCTACAGACAGACTCCGCAGGGCGTGGCTACAGACACACCCCCTGGAGCATGACCACAGACACACCCCCTGGGGCATGGCCACAGACAGACTCCGCAGGGCGTGGCTACAGACACACCCCCTGGAGCATGACCACAGACACACCCCCTGGGGCATGGCCACAGACAGACTCCGCAGGGCGTGGCTACAGACACACCCCCTGGGCGTGCCCCACTCGCCTGCAGATTCCTGAGCGGTGGCCATCTTGCCACGCTGCAGCAGCTGGGTCAAGGGGGCAGGGCTGGAGGGCGGAGCTAGAAGGGGCGGTGGAGGAAGGCGATTGGAGGAGAGCCCACGCTGCGGGGGCTGTGCAGGTGCGACTCGTAGGATCCGGGCGTCATGCCAACCACTCCGTCCGTCTGGACTGCCTCGCCCTGCAGGAAATCGTCCTCCTCTTCTGCTGAGCACTGCAACAGAGCACCCAGCACCAATCAGCATCCAGACCTAGTCACTGCCCACCAATCAGCACACAGGACATTTTTTTTTTATTCTGATATATTGCATTGTCTTATTGTGTTATGTTTGTTATATGTTTGGCAATATGAATGGAATGTTAGTCAAGCTGATAAAAGTAAACTGAAAAATGAACTTTTTAAAACCATGAGAAAGCAGAAGTCTGTGTAGACCTCTCTGTACGCATCTCTGTTTACCTGCACTGGAGGCTTATTACATCACAGTGAATGGAAATGAAGGGCCACCACAGAGCCAACCAATCACGTTCCCAGGGGCAATCACCTGTCTGACTGGCTTCCTGGGAGCATCCACCTCACAGTCGCCCGGCTCCTCCCACACCTGGTACAGCGGCTCAATGAACTTCCGTGACCTGGAAACAGCCAAAGTGAAGACCATTTAATCTCTGCAATACTGCACAACACTGTCAGACACTAATACTATCCAATACAAACACCATCCAAGCTCAATACAAAATCAGATGAGATAGATATTATTGGATATTATCAGACGAGAATTATTTTATTGCCATATTTATTTCTGAGAGAAATCCACAATACTTCCGATACAGTCTGCTAGTGCAAAAACACATTGCAGATTTCATCAGGGGTAAACATCAGAGTCAACGGCTTGCTAATTTAACACCCTAACAATGCCAGACTACACAGTGAAACTACAGTATTAGCATAAAAGATGGACACATCTTGCATGCGTAAATATGAAAAAACGAACAAGAAAAAACTTTCTTCCTTTGTTAATATCAGAAGGGAAGTGGTTTTAAAAGGAGGGAGCCCCTGACCCAGGGCCAGCCGTGCTCAGTACCTCTTCAGCAGGTAGGGGTCGAAGGGGAAGAAGCTGTCCAGCGCGTTGGTGTTGGTGAGCGTGGCGCTGCCGCCCTGGCTGTTCCTCACCGTCGGCAGCATGAGCCGGCTGTTGCGCTCGATGATGGTGTAGCAGAACACCAGCTGGTACTTCCTACAGGCGGGACGGAGGCACGGACAGGCAGCTCGCTGACCAATCAAGTCACGGCTATCGTTTATCACAGCTGGCTCCGGCACTTGTTCTAGCTGTTACTGGCTGTAAAATGCTCAGTCCCTTCCCGAATGCTGCTCTTATTAACCTAATGAGTGCAGCGATATTTTGTGGCGCTGGAGAAGAGGGTGTGCTGTAAAGCACCAATCACAGAAACAGGTGGCTGAGCCTCACCTGATTACCTCACTACAGAGCGTTAGCCGATTACTCGGTGATGGAGCCTTACCTGGTGATGGAGCCTTACCTGATTACCTGACTACAGAGCGTTAGCTGATGACTCGGTGATGGAGCCTTACCTGACTACAGAGCGTTAGCTGATGACTCGGTGATGGAGCCTTACCTGACTACAGAGCGTTAGCTGATGACTCGGTGATGGAGCCTTACCTGACTACAGAGCGTTAGCTGATGACTCAGTGATGGAGCCTTACCTGGTGATGGAGCCTTACCTGACTACAGAGCGTTAGCTGATTACTCAGTGATGGAGCCTCACCTGATTACCTGACTACAGAGCGTTAGCTGATTACTCTGTGATAGAGCCTTACCTGATTACCTGACTACAGAGCGTTAGCTGATTACTCTGTGATAGAGCCTTACCTGATTACCTGACTACAGAGAGTTAGCTGATTACTCGGTGATGGAGCCTTACCTGGTGATGGCTGCAAACATGTTGGTAACGGCAGGCAGGCAGACCTTCAGCGGGTTGAGTCGGCACATCACGATCCGCTCCAGGTTCAGGCCCTGCAGGTAGGCCAAGCCTGGGAGCACAGACACACAGCACTGATTACTGTGAGAACATACAAGCACACATGCACATACACATACACACACACACACAGCACTGATTACTGTGAGCACATACATATACACGCACACATGCACATACACACACACACACAGCACTGATTACTGTGAGAACATACAAGCACACATGCACATACACATACACACACACACACACAGCACTGATTACTGTGAGAACATACAAGCACACATGCACATACACATACACACACACACACACAGCACTGATTACTGTGAGAACATACAAGCACACATGCACACACATACCAGACACACACACAGCACTGATACTGTGAACATACAGCACCATGCACATACACATAACACACACAACACACAGCACGATTACCTGGAGAACATACACAAGCACCACATGCACATAACATAAACACACACACACAACAGCACTGTTACTGTGAAAACTCAGCCACTGCACATCACATACACTCACTGCCAGGCCACACATACACACACATACACACACATACAGCACTGATTACTGTGAGAACATACAAGCACACATGCACATACACATACACACACATGCACAGGCACACACACACACACACACACACACAGCACTGATTACTGTGAGAACATACAAGCACACATGCACATACACATACACACACATGCACAGGCACACACACACACACACACACACACACACACACACACACACACACACACACACACACACACACACACACACAGCACTGATTACTGTGAGAACATACAAGCACACATGCACATACACATACACACACATGCACAGGCGCGCGCACACACACACACAGCACTGATTACTGTGAGAACATACAAGCACACATGCACATACACATACACACACATGCACAGGCACACACACACACACACACACACACACACACACAGCACTGATTACTGTGAGAACATACAAGCACACATGCACATACACATACACATATACACACACACATACACACACACACACACACAGCACTGATTACTGTGAGCACATACATATACACAGACACAGACATAGACACACACACACACACACATAGGGTCTATACACACAGCTTAAAGGCAAACCACATATACACACACACACACAGCATGGAGACACACACTAGAGCACATTAACACACACTGAAACACACACAGCACTGAACAGAGACTTGTGGTGTGCACGAGCCCAGGCCTGACGTAGCGCAGGGTGCTCCGTTCTTACGTTCGGGTTCTGTTGTGTTTTTTGGGGCGTCTCACCTTGGCGCATGCTGCCCTCCAAGATGGCGCGGTGGCGGAAGATGAGGGTGTAGAAGACGGTCTGGCAGGCGGTGTAGAAGGGCCCGTGCAGGGCCACGTCGCAGAAGGCCTTGGAGCCCGAGTCCTGGCCGTCGATGTAGCGATGCAGCCAGGGCACCAGCAGGTCCAGACACGCCCTCACCGTGCTGCGGCGACGGAGACGCGCGATTGGTCAGCACAAATCACCGTGCAGCGCGAATACGACAGGATAACAGGGAGGAGCACTCTAGTACATCACAGGCAGGAGGGCGGGGAGACGGTGATGTCATGTGTTCAATAGTGGGTAGGAGATTAGAGGTGGGGGGGGGGGGTAGCAGGTAGGGTATAGGGAGGGTAGAGAGTAGGGGATAGTGGATAGGGAGGATAAGGAAGGGTGCTATGGAGGGTAGAGAGTAGTGGGTAGGGAGAATGGGGAAGGGTGCTATGGAGGGTAGAGAGTAGGGGATAGTGGGTATGGAAAATGGAGAAGGGTGCTATGCAGGGTAGAGAGTAGGGGCTAGTGGGTAGGGTGCAGGGAGGAAAGAGAAGGTAGGGTGTAGGGAGGATAAGCACTTACGCAACAGGCAGGAATTTGGCTCTTGCCAGGAAGCTGCCGATGTAGGCGGCGGCTGCCTGGCGTAGGACAGCGGGCTGGCGAGGGCTCAAAACTCAGCCTGAGCGAGATGACTTCCAAAGTTCCTCCAGAAACCAGGCACTCCTACAGCAAGCCTCACTGAGAACTGACTGCTACCTGAACACACACCTATTGAACACCGTCACCTTTACACAAACATCACCTGAACACTGTCACCTTTACCTGAAATGAGCACTGTCTTCATCATATCAGCTGTACATTTAGTTATACAAACAGTGATAAAACAACACCACGCACACACACAAGCACACGCACACTGCGCTGAGCGTGTACTGATACGTTAAAGGGCTCTTCCTCACCAGGCGGAAGCTGCAGAGGTAGAAGAGGGCATACTGCACGTGGCTGGAAGCATGAGTGGGCAGAACCAGCTTATCGAACACGGAGACCAGGTCCCTGTACAGCTCCTTGGTACGGTCCAACTCCAAGGAACCTGAGAGTCACACACAAACACAACCACGTTACAGAGCAGTCGGCATCCAGGCAACACAAACAAACGCAACCGTGGTACAGACACTGCGCGACAAACAAGCACAACGTTGCGGCGCGGTGAAGACTCACACCCCACACAGTCTACGGGACGGCCCCTCACCGTTCACGTAGCAGACGTCCTTTATGTAGGACAGCAGCACGGCCATGAGCGTGTCCAGCCGGTCTGCTACCGGGTGAGCCATCACAGCGCCCCCTGCTGCCTCGGAGGACTTCGCCTCTGCACCATCATCCTCATCCTCAAAATCGATAAGAGAACATTCTTAAATACAAGCCTCATTCCATCACTGGAACTTTCATCACAATCAGAACAACAACAACATCAAACAAGAGCCGACAGGTACAATTTCAGATTCAGGGCGTAGTCTCTAGACCCATGTTCTTCACAAAGGCAGTAATAACGATAACATCCTGTCTTACTTACACAGGCGTGTAGCGTGGCTCTGTGCACTAACGAGGGAAACTCCAGGGAAAGTATTTACTTGGACGCGCCCACCCTTTCCCAAACACGGT
Organism: Anguilla rostrata; assembly: GCF_018555375.3. Lineage (NCBI taxonomy): Eukaryota > Metazoa > Chordata > Actinopteri > Anguilliformes > Anguillidae > Anguilla > Anguilla rostrata. The sequence continues at coordinate 11,522,381 of NC_057949.1, read as the reverse complement.
CCCCCCAGGGTAACCAGACTACGGTGCGCGCTTAGCAACGGCACTTTCCCCGGGGGCCACCTGGCCTGCAGGGGAGACGCCCCAGAACACCGCCGTACGCGCGAAATTTCAGAGAGGCTGAGCGGGTCGTGCGCCAGCGCCCTGTAGCCCGTTAGCCCCTGCGTTAGCGGGACAAGGGGCAGCGCGAGGGATTTTACCGTTTCTGTTTTCTGGAGAACAGAACGCTTCAGTTCGACTGCAGAGTGCAGAGGGAGAGGTGGAGGGATGCAACAGTCACACGCCGTTTATCTTGACGGGACACAAACTGAACGTATCGCAGAAGGCAACAAAACGTGACAACAGGTTTTTCCGAACATAAGCCCCAGGCGCAGCCGAAGGAAAACTGAAGATTGGGCAGCAAGGGAATACTTCCGAGGGCGGGCTGGTTACCATGTCAAAAAGACACTCGTCCTGGGCTCCGCCCCCTTCGGGCTGCTGGGCGGAGTTTTCTTCCGCTTCCTCGATGTCGCTGCGGGGGGCGCTGACCTGCAACGATAAGAGACAGCGGAATGCACCAGAGCTCCCACCATCACTCACACACTTAACGCCTCCTCACAGCGCCGCCTCCTCAGTCTTCTCTTAAGCACCGGGGCTAATAAGGCCACATTAGATGAATGTAAGTTACAATAGCATCTCTTAATTACAGGTTAATTGCTAATTACAAGATAATTCCTTCCATGTTAATCGCATTTTCGTGTAAAACACGCACGACCCACCGTACTCTTGAAAACTAATTGCTAATGAGTACGGAGACCTAGTTACTGAAACTAAAACATCGTGGAGGTCTGCAAACAAAAGACAAAAGGCAGAGATATGTGCTCCCAGTTATTTCTTTTTTATAATTGAATTCTGCAGTAATTCTTCTCTCGGTCCGTCATGCGAGTGTGTTTCTGCGTCGAGTGAACGCTCCTCTTCCCTCGCAGGCTGCGGCGTTAGCGGGCTGGCTGCTCCCGGGGGCAGTGTTGGGTTGCGGGCGCAGCGTTGGGTTGCGGGCGCGAGCCTCGCACGTATTACGTGAGACGCTGATTCGAGGCGGCCGCTCTCTCTCTCTCATCCTGCAGGCGCACTGTGGTGTTTCCTTCCTTTTCCTGTTTCGCTTGTTCTATTTTCAGTCATACCTCCACCACCGTGGTTCATTTAAAGCGTTCAACGTTCACAGCTGGTCAACAGTGTGGTCTGTGGTTGTTTCACTTTTTTTTTCTTGTACCTTCTTATCGTCAGTCAGTCGGGGTAGATCAGCAGCAGGCCGGGAGACTCACCTCCCCCTTCCCTCCCCTTCAGTTTTCATTCTCTCGCTCTCTCGGTCCTGTCCTCATCGTGAGTGAGGTCAGAAGAACTTAACTGTTAACCTTTGAACCCTTAGCCCAGACCGGCTGGGGTCAGAGAGAGAGACAGGCGACGCAAGGCGGGCCAGTGAAGCAACCAGAAGCGACGGGGAACGCGGTGCGATAACCAATCGGATTAAAGATCTGACAAGCAAATCGTCCCGTTTTACATAGTATTTCCCCATTCCATAGCTCTGCCAAGGAAGACACATTAATTACTGCTGTAAAATTTCCACAGCGATTTTAACGATTTAACGAACGCGGTACGTCAAAAACAGAAGACACGCCTGCATGCAAGCGACGGTGGAAGGAGAGGGCGGTGCCAGGCAGGCTCCGCCCTCACCAGCGGGCGGGGTTACTCACGTCCAGCTTGAGCATTCTGCCCACCACCAGCTCCAGCACCTCTCTGCGCAGCAGCGGGAAGTACACGGTCACACGCAGGAGGTTATGCACGTAGCACTCCTGCAGAACACACACACATATATATATACATACATATCCACACACACACATACATCAATACATACATACTACTGCACGTAGCACTCCTGAACAACACACACAAATACATACTGCTGCACGCAGCACTCCTGCAGAACACACACATACATATATACATACATACTACTGCACGTAGCACTCCTGCAGAACACACACACATACATATATACATACATACTACTGCACTCCTGCAGAACACACACACATACATATATACATACACACTACTGCACGTAGCACTCCTGCAGAACACACACACATACATATATACATACATACTACTGCACTCCTGCAGAACACACACACATACATATATACATACATACTACTGCACTCCTGCAGAACACACACACATACATATAAACATACATACTACTGCACGTAGCACTCCTGCAGAACACACACACATACATATATACATACACACTACTGCACGTAGCACTCCTGCAGAACACACACACACACATATATACATACATACTACTGCACACTCCTGCAGAACACACACACATACATATATACATACATACTACTGCACGTAGCACTCCTGCAGAACACACACACATACATATATACATACATACTACTGCACACTCCTGCAGAACACACAAACATACATATATACATACATACTACTGCACTCCTGCAGAACACACACACATACATATAAACATACATACTACTGCACGTAGCACTCCTGCAGAACACACACACATACATATATACATACACACTACTGCACGTAGCACTCCTGCAGAACACACACACATACATATATACATACATACATATATACTTCTGAACAAAAGCCTCTGACAGAAGCCTCTGACAGAACATGGAACACTAGAACATGCAGACTCCTTTACAGAGCACTCCTACAGACCATGGAACATTAGAACATATTGTGCATACATACAGACGGGTGATAAATTAAAGGAAAAACCAAGATAAAGTGTCTTAGTAAGGTTTTGGGCCTCCACAAGCCTCCAGAACAGCTTCAGTGTGCCTTGGCTAGATTCTACCCATCTCAGGAACTCTACTGGAGGGACGGAACACTATTCTTCCAAAAGATATTCCCTCATTTGGTGTTCTGATGATGGTGGTGGTGGAGTGCCCTGTGAATGGGGGCATTGCCAACCTGGAAGAGACTACTCCCATCAGGATAGAAATGTTTCATCATAAAGGTGATCACTCAGTACAACTTTGCATTGATCTGCTGTAAGGGGACAAGCAGGCCCAAAACATGTCAGGAAAATGCTACCCACAGCTTAACTGAGCCACCAGACCACACCACACAACCAGACCACACCACACCACACTGTAGGGGTGAAGCATTCAGGCCTGTATCGTCCTCTTGGTGTACGCCACACATGTACTCATGTAACCCACTAGTCGAGAATATGGTGAAGGATGACTCATCTGATCATAGCACTTTTTTTCACATCTCTGAAGACCAGTGGCTGTGGTTTTTGCACCACTGACCACTCAAATGTGCATTCGTCATTGTAATGAGGGGTTTATGCACTGCAACCCTGCTATAATGTCCCTCCATTTGTAGTTGTCGAAGGACTGTTCAGTCAGTCACTTGAGGAAGAGTTGCTCTTCTGTTTCTCCTTACATATTGCACTAATGCACGAGCATCAGGGTCATTGAATGTGCGCTTTCGACTACAATTTCCGATCCCATTTACCGAGGTCTTTCCAACAGATCAAAATGCAGGTGTCACTTTAGTCACGGCTGCTATTGAAACACTAGTCAGTTGAGCAGTCCTTGTGACTGAAGCTCCTTCCATCTGTGCTCCAATAATTAACCCTCTTTCCAAGTAACTTGGATCTTTTCCTTTTGCCATCTTGATCCAAAATCAAGGTTAACTGGACCCGCTCAGCATCTTTATACATGCCACAGAGCATGATAGGATAGTTTATTGTTTAATTGTATGATTACATTACATTTATTTAGCAGATGCTTTTATCCAAAGCGACGTACAAAATAATGCAGCACACCTGTACAGAATCACCTGCATTTGTTATGTTTCTCCACTCATTCATTCCCTTTAATTTGTCACCCGTCTGTACATGTATACATACATACTCCTACAGAACACGACACATTAGCACAGCACACACAAACATACTATTCTTCTGTATATAGCCCTCCCAACAGAACACAAAATATGCTGGCACAACAACACAACACACAGCATGCATGTCAGAAAGCACTCTCACTCTCTCACACTCTCATACTCACTCTCACACGCTCATACACTCATACGCTCACACTCTCACACATCCACCAGGTTAAAAAAAAAAAACTATGTCCAAACACACAAATCAGTGACAGGCAGTTGAGGGGACAGCTAAACTCTCACCAGGGTCCTGGAGGACTTCTGTACAAATGGGAAGTTTTCACTCAGAATGGGCATCAGAAACCGGCTGGTGCTGAAAGAACATTACTAGTGTTAGAGGTGAACACGCAGGCGCACACACACACACACACACACACACACTCGCAGTACTGGAGATGGAACACCAGAAAACAGCACTTAACGCAGAAAGGTGTGGTCTGGCTCAGATTTAAAACTAAAAGGGAGAACAGTGTGATCCATGTTTTTGAATCAACACTGGTTCTTAATTCAGCATTCTGCCCATCATCCAAGTAGAAAATTATTAAAAATATTCTTGACTAAAATCAAACTCAGAGAAAAAGAACCCTCGTTTCTTTGGGAAGCTGGTTACTCACAATGGCACGTATCTCCCAATGACCTGCAGGGCCTGGTGACAGAGCTCAAAGTTCCTGGGCAGGTCTGCATGAACAGGAAAGGGAAAAGGGGAAAAAGGATAGGGGGGAAGAAAGATGTTGATCTTCCCATCCTTAATTGCAGTGAACAATTAAATGCAGACTCATGTTAAATGTGGATATAACCACGAGCGCTCATGATCGTATCAGTAGATCAATGTTGTATGAAGTAGGTCATGAACCTGTGCTGCTTTACACAAGGCCACCACAGAGCGTGGCATATGCCCCCGACTGTATGTTGTGAATCACATAATGTACCACGTTGGACTTGACCACACGAAGGCTGGTTTCTATCGGTGACGCCACCGCTCATTCAAGATGGCGGCCGCGGCGGCCATATGGAATGAGCGGTGGTGTCACCGATCGAAACCAGCTTTCGTGTCGTCAAGTCCAATTCACCACCAAAAAATCAGCCAAATCGACAAAGGTGTTTTCTGTTAAATGAGCGGAAACCAAATTGTTGACGGACGACCGACGGACGGACGGACGGACGGACGGACGACAGACGGGGCCTTGACATAACGCCCCTCCTGCCTCCTACGGAGGCCGGGGACATAAAGAAACTAAATCAGACACTTCTCCACCTCCTGCTCATATTCATGCATGTGATACAGCGTGCGCACGCATGCACAAGGGCACGCACACACACACATGCACGCGTGCACACGCGTGCGCACGCACACACACGCATATGCACACTACAGTCCTGCCTAAAAGCCTGTCTGCTGTCTTTTATCTGAACTAGCACAGGAGCATCAATCCATCAACATGAAATGCGTTTACACTTTCACCAATTGAGCAATGTTTACACAGCAGGCACTTCTAAATAAATACAGGGCAGCCTTGAGTGAGTTATATCAACGCTGCCTGCGCACATTTTGTAAATCATTTTTAAAGTGTCTTGTCCCTAAAAACTTATCTGCCCAGACAATATTTTGGGGGCAATTTACTGCACCAAAAATTGATTTCTGTCTCAAATGCAACGTTTCTAGGACAGCCAGTATATTTCACCATGTTCGATTCCACTTCAACACATTCCCGTACCTTGCTCTCCTCCCTCAATTGAGCCATTTTGCGACTAAATTTGTCACACGCAACAAGTGAACTTAACAGGTGCTCTGCAAGGGAGGACAGATGAAAAAAAAAACCAAAACAGAACCAAACGGCCCACGCAACCCCCTAGAAGGTTCATGAATAATTCATAGAAACCTTACCCTATCTGATCCTGAGTGATAATAAAAACACACTTGCCGTCTCATTAAAAACACCATCGCCCAACTTAGTGATGCCTTTAGTGAGGACTTCTTGTGAGAAAGCCTCACTAAAAAATGTAAGCTACAGGATCTGACAAAGTTCAATATTCTCAATTCTTAACACTCCCTTCCCTGAACATGCACTCGTGCATCCTACAAAAAATACTGCATCCTTCTTTTGTCAGCTGGGTACTGACTCATTCTTTCTTCGCATGTGGAGCGTTGCATTGTAGGATTCCCTTCTTGTGGGAAGCTTGCAATTTAATTTTTATACCTTTGGCAGGAGGGAAGGAAAACAAGCTAGCAAGGGAATAGAATTGCTCCCTCGCTTTTCATAAATCAGTTGTCATATGTCACCCAGGCATTTTGGGGACTCCTAGATCAAAGCAAGTGAAGGTAATGTCAGGAAAAAAGCATGGAATTCCGATCCGAATCCAGCCCTACTTTCGTCATCGTCGTCCGAGTCGGAGATGTTCACGTCCCCCTCTCGGATCAGCGTTCTCCCTGCGGAACAGACACGGACTCCGTAAATTTCACTCTTTGCAGCGTGCAGGTACATACCCAGGAAACAGAAGACGCGGTTTAAAAACAAATAATTAAAAAAACTCACCGGGCGTAAAGTTGGAAACGACCATTTTAAGACAGGACCGCAGGTAGACTGTCTGAGCGGAAACCAGGTTGCTAAGGAACGCCAGGTATTCCTCCACCACTGCCGCGCTCCGGCCGAGCCACGGCAACCTCTGCGCTCAAAAGCAGCACAGTGGAAACAATTCATTAGCTACGAAACTAGAAACACGGGTTAAAAATCAGTATCCCTCCACCCTGAAAAACAGTCCATCTTAGAAGCGTTTGGGGAATGATCTTTTTTGTTCCTCACCAAAACGACGTATACCAGTTGCTCGTGGTCTTTGGTGAGCTGTGTCACGCAGTTACGAAACTCCTGGAGCCAGTTAATAATCTGACCATCCTGCAAATCAGCAGGAAAACGACAAGAGTTAATGTCAGGACTGAAAACTAACTGCACCCCAGGCTGCTCAATATACAGTTACGTTGTGGTACAAAATTTCTGCTGACTGTGAAGAATACCCTGACTTGTTTACATTCTGGATTTCTAACCACGAAGAGTCCCTGACCCGTGAGCATAGAAATGTTTTACCACAGAGGCACAATTATATTGATAAATACCATCTTTGGGGGGGGGGAGGGGGGCTGTATGCTGTCACAACATTTACATCACCATGTATAAAACATACTTGTCAATCACCCACTAAACTGTTTATAATGCCATCATAGCGTGGAGTGTCTAAAGCCATATAGTGCTGCACCCATTCAGAAAAAAGAAAGAAAAACTCCATGCAACTTTGGGACTTTTTAGTTAATAAAACTCAAAAATAAAATGTACATCCCGTGAGCACTAGTGCATTACAACTAGCTCAGTATTTTAATACAATTTTCCGTAGCCTACTTGAGTATACTTCATGTACTGAAAGTTGAAGGAAGTACACTTTCTTATTTTAAGAAAGTATGCTAAATTAGTGTGCATTGTAGGGTCCACCTCGCTATATTGATGAGCTTATAAACCTTTGTAGGGTCCACCCAACGAAAACTGGTTATTCAAGTAGTAGGCCTATTATGTGATATCATGAGATCCCAGCACAACTCCATAAAATTGAGGGGAGAATCAGTAGTTAGTACATAAGAAACCTGAAGTGAGTATCAGTCAGTTTTGGGTAAATGAAACTGAGTGCACAGGCAAAGATGACATTCTGGAGAAATCACTGAAAAGGCATGATAATAGGTCAGCACCTTATACTAAAATACTGAACTTGAGGTGCTCACTGGACGTTTAAGTTACTTTTCAATTTTCTTAACTAAAAAGTGAGCCGCTTTACTCCCCAAGTTGTCAAAGACAGGCTAGTGGGTCCAAATGTACTCTTAACGTGTAGCCTGCGATTTCTTTCATTTTTATGAGTGCTTTATGGTAAACACTCGACGCTGTGGTGGCATTATTGTTTACCACCGCCTTTCGACGCTTGCGGGTCGGACACTCATCATGGTAAGAAGAAATTTTGCGACAACGTTAAAAACCGAAACCAAATAACGAAAGCGCTGTATTCAATGTAGAATCACCTTAATATCTGGGTCTGTTAGCTGGTGTTTTAATAGCTCGTAGTCACTGGTGTCACCCTAGAAAACACAAGAGTAGTTTTAGCCGGCCAGCTAAAGTAAAGTAAACTTTTACGAACACTTAGAAGACCAACGTGTAGTATAACAATCAGTGTTGTTACTGGCACTCATCTTACCCTTTCGAACTTGGCCAGTGTGTTGACGACATTGCCACCGAATCGCACTGTCTTCATCGGAGGGGTGTTGATGAAATCTCTGTCTTCCAATTCCATGTGGAATTGCAGTCTAGCTACAAGAATGACAAAAACAAGATTAGCTAGAAAATATACTGTTTACACATGCAGATGCAAGTATGACATAATATCTAACCGGTTGTTCATACAGCATTACGTTCGACCACTAATCTAAATACACTTAATTCTACTTGCCCAGGTTTTGCACCGGCTAATCTAGCTAGCTACCTTAAGTTAGCACAGTAATCTCCTTTGCGGATGGCAAACATTTTGCTAAAATGAATTACATTTGATGCACGTTGATATCATTACAATTACGCATAGCCATTTATAAATACGTACAAAACGAGGACTGTTAATCAGAATTCCCGGTAATCACACCGTGTGTTTTAAACATACAAGACATGTGTTTGCATGCGACCCCATTTAGAAGGAAATGATTTCCGTGCGACCTCTGACCTGGATGTTGTTATTCAGCTAGCCAGCTAGCCTGCTAGTCTGCTAGATAACAACAGCAGCCCTTGCTTCTGTGTGTGTTTAGCCATGTTAAACATCTACGGAACTACCATAAATATATAATTTTGTATAACGTTTGTATAACGCCTGGCATATTAACCTCGTGTACAAATAACTTAACCTGAGTACAATATCAGACTTAAGCTAAGTGTGCTGCGTGTTATTTTTGGACGACAAACGAGTACTGTTTTACTTATACCTAAGGTTTGCCTAAATGAACCGACTCCATGCCAAAAGAAAATGCAGCAATAAGCCGGATCTAATGACAAAAATCATATACATTTTTTATTACAACAAAATGAATAAAAGTCGCATTAAATCCAGTCATTTTATCCATCTTTTCATGGACTTGTTTACACATTCAGCTGGTTTGTGGACAAAGATGGGGTATAAATTGTATTTGTGCTTGGCCTGGCCTTACCACAAGATGGCAACACGTGCTAAATTGCGGTAGCATCAGGTGTAGGGAAACTCTCCAGAGGAAAGTTACTTCAGGAGAACCTGAAAAATCTAATATGCCCCAGGTTTCTCGCTGTTGTAACTCAGCTTTATTCTGTGATTAAATCGATCACTTGATCAAGGCTGCTCAACATGTATTAAATGAAAGAAATACAAATAAATTTGAAGTCATTTATTTTCAAAAAAGTATTTCACTGAAAAACTCCAGATACACACTCAGTCGTCACTTTTTGGCCTCTATTAAATACAGCTGGCCATGAACACAAATGGCCTGCTCCTCCAAACAGCAAATCATGTGGCTGCAACTCAATATATAAGGATGCAGACTAGCTGAAGAGGTTTAGCTGTTGTTCGTCCAAACATTACAGTACGTAAGATGTGTGATCAAAGTGGCTGTGACTGTGGCGTGAAGGTTGGTACCAGATGTGGTGGTTCCTGCTTCCCAGAAACAGCTGCCCTCCTCGGGTCCTCACCTTCTACAGTCTCCAGAGTTTACAGAGAATGGTGCGATGCACAAAAAACATCCAGTGAGGGGCAATTCTGACAGCAAAAACACCTTGTTAATGAAAGAGGTCAGAGGAGAACGGGAAGACTCGTTAAAGCCAACAGAAATTCCACAAATACTGAAAAGTTGTTTGCAGCAGTGGTGTGCAGGAGGACCTCATCTTTCTATTCTTAGCTGACAAGACTGGAACCCAGTGTAGTTTCCTGTCTTGTCAGCTAAGAATAGAAAGATGAGGGTATAGTGAGAACGTGATTGCCAAAAGTGCAAGATTGAAGACTGGAAAAACAACGCCTGGTCTCACGAATCTCTTTTTCTGCTGTGCCATCCAGATGGTAGGGTCAGAATTTGGCATAAACATGAATTTGTGGATCTATTTTGCCTTATATCAATGGTGAAGTGGTTATGGTGGTGTAATGGTGCAAGGAATGTTTTCTTGACACACTTCAGGCCTCTTAATACAAACTGAGCATCATTTGAATGCCATATCATACTAAAGAAATGTTGCTGACCATGTGCATCCCTTTATGGCCACAGTCTACCCTCTTTCAAATGGATACTTCCAGCAGGATAATGCGCCACGTAACAAAGCATGCATCATCTCAAGCTGGTTCCACAAACATGGCAGTGACTTCAGTTTACCCCAATGGCCTGCACAGTCACCAGCCCTCAATCCAATAGAGGTTCGCAGTGTGAATGTGTGCTCAAAAAAGGAACTGTGTGGTATAGAGTCAGCATGGACCAAAATCCTTAAGGAATGTTTCCAGCGCCTTGTTGAATTCATAGTGCAAAAAATTCAGGCTGTTCTAGAGCTTAAAGGGGGTCCCAACCAGTACTGAATTAAAAAAGCCTAACAAAGTGACCACTGAGCACAGGTACTGGCCTGTGAATGGTAAAGGTGAACTAATAATACATTTACTTAAACTACGCTGAAGACTGTACGTCCATAGCTTTTAATAATGCGTGTTATACAAGCTTGAAAAATGACTGCGTACGTTTGTTGTTAACATAGAATTCATGCTTGTTGGCGTGGTACCCATATGTAATATGCCATGTGCACACGTGTGTAAAAGCGAGAAGAAAGCTGCCCGTCGCCTTCTTACACAAGTGGCACTGAACTGCACCACTAGGCAAACAGGGAGAGATAAAGATACCGCAAACGAATGATATTGCTACAGAAATCCAGTACGGCGTCCAAAGGTCGATGTGCATAGCTATATGGGAATATGCGGAAGGGTGGATTGTTTTTCAGAACGGTATGGCATAAAAGCAACACAGACTGCAACTGTTTGTCCTTGAGGGTAAAAAAATGTCCGATACACTGCAATATAAAACGAGACAATCATTTAATTTTTATTTTTCTCCTTGATATTTTACATGTACAAAAAAAGACATGTACAAAAAGAGCCATGTACAAAAATTATCTTGAATTAGTCTATTTACAGTATACTAAAACGCAACACAAATAAGAAAATAGACTCAAATCTGAATAAAATTATGTCCATTCTACAATAACGTAGACAATCACTTTTTCGGGTTCCAGAAGCATTAATCTCTTGTAAACTGCAGAGAAAGACTGCATTTCCACAGCAACAGCGCGCAGGCGGATGCCCGTGTTCCGCATGACCGCGCATCTTCACTTCAACTGTTGAGCACAAAAGAAGAGAAATATAATATGAATAATTATTCATAAACTTCCTCCTCAACAGAGGCAGTCAACTTAGACTACCACAACAAAAGTGAAATACCACTTGATGTTGAACTGGAATAGGTCTACGTTTATAATAATTCAGAATAACAATAGTCTAGTTCAGAATGCCAAGACATAGGCCGTACTCACAAATAAAAAAGGCGATTTGCGTATAAGCTAAACAATAATAATCATGTAAACTAGGCGGCGTAGCCGATAGACCATAAAAGCTGTTCAGCTGGAAATTATATTCTCTAAACCAAATATCGGTTTGATGTTCAATCTTTTGTTCATATTATGAACAAAATTTAGATTTGTTAACGTTAATTCACCTACACAAGAGACATAGGTGCAGCGAGTTTTGTGGAAATAGCGTGGAGAGGATCAAGGCCTCCACTGCCCTGCCACGAACAGTAAATTGGATAATGGTTAACAGAAAGGTAAATATTCTTTTTCGTTTTACTGGTAATTAGCCCACACCTCTTCACAAAATGTTAGACTCTGGTCTTCTATCTGGTGCAAGATTAATGTAGACGATTGTCTACAATGAAGTTATTGCATGGAAAAGCCGTTTATATTAGGTCAGAAACAACAACGACAATGACGACACATTACAGTGATGATAATAATTACCTTTAGGGGTTCATATAGCCGAAGTTTCCGTAGTGGAGATGGGTGCCGGCTCGCCGTCCACAGCGGCTGATACTGTGTGCAGGTTGTCACGCCGACCCATGGGAAGCGTCTCTGGTCCTTGCGTCTGGCCACCCTGGGCTTGTATAGGCTGTCGGGGCATGGCATCAGGGTCCCCGCGGCGGCTGTGGACAGCACCATTCCTTCGGAAAGAGTTTCTTATTCTGTTGGACAGACGACTGGACAGGCGCCTCACGACACCTGCGATACCTCTGTCCCGTTTCAACAAACCCACGTCATCCTCAAGTTCCTCCGGCGGTACCTCGATGTTTCCAGTGTACCAGAAGACCCACCAGATCAGGCTCAGGAAGATTATGATAGCGCCGGCATATATGAGGAAGTCATAGAAGAACAGATCCCCGAACACTCCGGTCATAAGAACGATCAGGCCGAAAGTATCAAAGGCGACCGCGAGCCAAAAGGCACAGGAACAGCGACCTAGTCCCCGAAGTTTAGTTTCCATGTCGACAAAAAGAGAGTCCTGACAAAATAAAGTTTCACCTTTCTATTTTTCCCCCCAAAGAATCATTCGTGATCTGTTTCCAACCCCATCTACCTCAAAATCTTCCGCCTAATGCCCGTTTTGTCGTTACAGGTAGGCTACGTTCAGCCAGGTGTACATTCACCGCTATTTACCTGTGTGAGGACGAAAGGTATCGACGCAGGTGGGTGGGGGTGATGTCGTCACCATCGTCTGACCCAGCAAAATACAAAGGTGAACGGACTACAGGTAATAAAATCGCGTGCAAGAGTGTAAAGATAAAAGATTTAAGAAAGACTGAAACAATGTTGAGTTATAATAACATACTAGAGGTCTCGTAAACAAATTTGGTCCTCGGGTTGTCGTCTTCGGTTTATTTAATTCAGAGGTATTTTGCCCATGTTATTAATTCATACATTGGTTTAAAATATTAAAATGTAGTATTCTAAAAAAATTAGCTATAGACCTGCCTTATTGAAATATAAACTAGAAGCTAAATATTACACGGTAATTTAGATATTTCAAACTTCCTAAGAATCATAGGCGACACTACTATATAGGCTACATTTTAGTTTTTACATTTCATATTTTTCAGAGTACTTAAAAAAAAAAAAATCAGACTGAAAATTCCTTACATTGGCATATGTTATTAATAACGACACAGCGGAAGCTACCCTACCCTTTTGTCTGGTCAGACAGTAAATGCTCCCTGTATCACAGGTCGTTGTTTCCAAGGTTTCTGTCACCTAAGCTCCTCTCCATTGTGTGTTCATCTTTGAAACAATGTGAAAAGAACTGAGGCAACACTGCCACCCGGCGGTGTGTGCAGAAATACGTCAACAATCAAAGTTTTGTTCAAAGTTCCAAATGCCTTAAGGCTATACGTTTTTGTGACAGTGATATACTTAAAAAAAAATTAAAGTCTGGCATATTAAAATGCACAATATCATTGATGTATATTACAGCTCCGTGTCAGCAACCACAGATTAGCTTTTTATGTAGCATTATAAAACTGCTTTAACAGACACACTTGTCCAGTTACATGCATCAGTTGGTACAGATGAATACACAATGGGCCCCAGTAAAGACTTCCCATCCTGGGCTACCCTGCTGAGGGGGGGACTTACCTGGCTTCTGCCCCACTTCTCACAGGGGTCTTCTGTTTACACTGATACTGGGCACTTAACCCCCAGGCCCAGCTCCTGCAGCTAACAGCCACAGTGTCACCGACACCAGCCTGGCAAAGCCATGCCGAACAACACATTTCAGGCTGGAGCGCCTGTGCATCTGAAAATACTGAACGCCACTCACCTGAACCCTATTCACATCCAAAAAACCACAGCAGGGTCGCAGCATTTTCACGCCTGGGACTGTGTTAAATTTCACATTATTGGATGGCGAAGCTAACGCCCTGATACACGGAGAGAGATTAGTGCTAATGTTATTCAAATGTTGCACACTATTCATAAATGTAAAACGTGCTTTCTAAATACTACATGTAGATCCTTTCACCAGAATATTAAAAAAACATTTTCGAATACCATACAGGCCAGAGGTATTAGTCCACCCGTGTGTATTTCATTTTATTTTTTTAAATCTTACATAAGATAATTCAGTTAATATATGCACACTGATTGAATGACAAACCAAAGTAAAACTTTTTTTTTTTTTTTTACAATTTCTATCTACAATAACATAAAAAGATGTTATTGTGAAGTTTTTAAAAAACTACAGATGGCCTGATACTTTTGGCCTGTACTGTATGTAGAACAGTTGCAATATAGTACTCATTGTTTTGCAAGAATAAAAATTCACAATATGAAAATACAGTCAGTTCCATAACGTTTGGGACCTATTAATGTCTGGTACAACATAGCTAAAAGGCCAATTGCAATGGGTGCTAGCTAAAATGTAGACCGCCAACATTAGCCAGCTAAAGATAGATGTTACGAGCAGTTTGTCCATTAGTTAGCTACACTGGCTAGATGACGAGCCTCTTGCAATTTCAGACCGTTAGTATTAAATGCTACTGAAAGCATCATTCCCACACTATATTTTCACAATATGCACCTGTGTAATTTTGATATTTCCAGTTAGTGGTTCTACTGCAGTTTCAGCAGAGAAGGAAGATCGGTACGTGGAAGTGAAGTTTCCGACGAATAGTCACACGACTGCTGTACAGATGCATGAAGGGGTGCCACATGACTTAAATAACAAAGGAGAAGATCGTGGGTCTAGACCCACAGATCACCGGTCCGGTGCAGCTTGCATTACAGGCCCATCAGCTCCATGCAGACACACAGGTCTGCACAACAGCAAGAGTTGTGCAAATGTAAAACACGAAGGAGATCCATTTCCATTTTTGAAATATCAACAGTTGGGGGGAAAAAAAATAAAAAAACATCAAAAACTTCAAAAGCGCCAATTAAATGAATGCATCTTTAATTGTTGAATTTAATATTTTATTGTCACTGTAGTTGCTTTAATAACAAGTGAACATTCGCACACAAGGCGCGACCGCTTGGAGTAGAGAAACCAATCTGGGTTTAAGCAAAGGGAGACATGTACAACCAAGATATTAACATGATTTTGGTTTCAACTGGTTAATTTCTCAACATTTTTTTGTATTTTTTCTTCTTTCCTTTCTTTAAAATTATATATTTTTTTATTCCAAGCAAAACCCCTGGTCCACATGAATCATGTGACCAGCGCCACTCTCTCTGAAGAACTAAACAAAAAAAAACAAAAAAAGAAAAAGAAAAAAACAATAAGCTGGAAGGGAGAAGTTATCCGTCATAACCTTACTTGTTGACCGTGTGTGGTGGTGGGTAGTGGGGTGGGGTAAATGGGTCATGGGTGAAGGCCCAAACAATGGCATAGCTGAGCTCTCAATATGAGAAAGCTGACACACGTGGACTTTGTTTGTCTTTTCTTTTCCTTTTTTTTTTTCTTTTTTGAATTCGCTTAAAAACCGATTAGAAGTTTCTTTTTCATTTCATTTTGAAGCTGGTCTTGGTCAGGCGTAAGGAGGGAGAGAGCCCGGAGAGAGGAGTGCTGTGAATGGTGGGGCTTGGCTGCGATGCCCCCCCCCCTCTCCCTCCCCTCCTCTCTCCATCTCGTCAGGCTGTTCCGGAACGTTCCGCCGCTGCTTCAGTCCCTCTCCGCCACCAGCTTCAGCACCTTGCCGATGGCGATGGTCTTGCCTGCAAGGGGGGGGGGGGGGGGGGCAAATTGGCGGTTATGACGAAGTGGGGGTGAGCTACAGGTCGTGGGTTCATCCTGGGAATGCTCATTTCCATCTGTTTTCAGGCTTGTGCCATTTTATTATAACATATTAAAGTTTTATAATCTTACAAATATATATTCTCGCTGGTGGCCTGGTAGGGATATAAAATCCACCCTCCTGCATTGTGCTATTTACGTTTTTTTTTTTTAAACAAAGCCTTTAGAGGTTCCTTTTTGCTTTAATAATTTACAAAATTCCACATGAATCTCTAAGACGAAACAACGGGATATTTCCATAGTTTCATTTTTTTAAATTTCGATTTAAGTGCATGTTTCTGATTGGCCCAAACGGTTCTTCTATGCGATGAAGGACATTAACAAACCAAACGGGGCCCAGTCCCCAGCCTGGCGCACGAATGGCTGGCGGGGCGCGGAGGCCACACCCACCTTCGTCTCTCAGGGTGAAGCGGCCCATCTGGGGGAAGTCCTTGAAGGTCTCCAGGCAGATGGTGCCGGCGGTCCTCAGCCGGGCGATGCACACCTGGTCCTGCTTGACGAAGCGCGGCCGCGTCTTGCTCTTCTCGCCCGACTTCTTGTCCACCAGGCAGATTAAGGCCTGCGGGGGGGGGGGGGGGGATGAGAGAGTGAGGGAGGCGGGCACATGGGCGGCAGTGTAGTATAATGGGTAAGGAGCTGGTCTTGTAACCTAAAGGACACAGGTTTGATTCCTGGGTAGCTGCTGTTGTACCCTTGAGCAAGGTACTTAACCTGCATTGCTTCAGTATACATCCAGCTGTATATAAATGGACGCAGTGTAAATGCTATGTAAAAGTCGCTCTGGGTAAGAGCATCTGCTAAATGCCTATGAAGCTCAGACGGGCTTGGCCACATGCGGCTTCAGAGGATCTGGCGGCCCGCCTCCTGCACCGCCATGGTAGCGGAGCGGGCTCGGTGGCCAGATTGTATCTTATTGCCACAGGAGGGGGCAGCAATACGTAACTTCTTAAATGCATTTTTATTTTATTCATACCGTTCAATTCTGATTATTTACCAAATTCAGACGCGCACAAGGGTGCGATGGGCAGTGTTTTAACACGCCTGGGCAGAGGTGCGAACTCGCGGCAGACTCACTGTGATTTGCACTTCTTCGATGCAGGTGTGGATATGTAGAACTGCGTTGTACCCTGGGCAGATGATTGATTTGTGTTCGATGATTACGATCTATAAAAGGAAAATAAAAAACAATTACACACGCAAATTTTTATGTAACACACACACACACACACGTGCAATGATTTTCTTGAGTAGACAATGGAAAGTTGCAACTTTATCTGTACTAGGATGATGAAATATCCTGTTCAATCAATAAAAGTGTCAAAAATAAAACTGCTAAGCGAAATACAGACTGTGGCACTGTGTGTGTGTGTGTGTGTGTGAGAGAGTGTGTGTGTGTGTGTACGTGTGTGTGTGTGTGTCTGTGTGTGAGTAAGCATTCTGGGTTCAGGGTGTAACTGGCCTACGCAAACAGAGGTCAGGGCGGGGGTGTGCGGTACAGGCCGCGGGGCCTACCTGCGCGTCGAAGGTGCGTCCGGAGTGGCAGAGGTTCTCGGCGTTGCAGAGGATGAAGCCGGGCAGGATCTCCTCCTCCTCGATGCCCTTCAGCCGCAGCTTCAGGTTCTCCCCCGGAGAGGCGTCATCAGTCTCCACGTCATCAGAGAGCAGGCTCAGCACCTCCACTGTGTGCTGGGAGACACGCAACACCTTATATACACACAATACACACACTCACACACACACTCACACAGAGAGCAGGCTCAGCACCTCCACTGTGTGCTGGGGAAGACACGCAACACCTTATATACACACAATACACACACTCACACACACTCACACAGAGAGCAGGCTCAGCACCTCCACTGTGTGCTGGGGAAGACACGCAACACCTTATATACACATGCAGTACACACAGTACACACGCAAACACAACACACTTACACAATACCTTATAAACACACAGTACACATGCGCACGCGCACACACACACACACACACACACACAATACCTTATAAAAACACACAGTGCACACACACACACATAAATGGTAAATGGACTGCATTTATATAGCGCTTTTATCCAAAGCGCTTTACAATTGATGCCTCTCATTCGCCAGAGCGGTTAGGAGTTAGGGGTTAGGTGTCTTGCTCAAGGACACTTCGACACGCCCAGGGCGGGGTTTGAACCGGCAACCCTCCGACTGCCAGACAATCGGTCTTACCTCCTGAGCTATGTCGCCCCATAACATAACATCTTATAAACACACACAGTACACACGCATACACAATACACACAAACCTCACACTCGCACACACAATACCTTATAAACACACACAGTACACACATGCGAACGCACACACACCACTATTTTCTGGGGTGAGGTCATTCTTCACACACCACAGGGTGCAACGCCGTCGCCAGCGTTGCACTGAAATGTTTTCCTGCCCGTTGGTCACGAGACTCCCTCCCAACACCGCCCAAGCTCTAGCAGTGGTGCGGGCGACACGCTTCACAGCGGCCTGTGGAGAGCCTTACCCTGTTTGGCATCATGACAAGCTGCTGTGCTTTGCTGATACACCCGGACTCCAGCTTCCCCAGGATCACAGTACCCATGTCCTGCACAGGAGAGACAGACCAGGAGTCACCACAGCCCCAGCCGAGGCACTCACTCCAGTGGCTGGGTTCAAAGTTCGCCTGTGACCCACGCACAGGCACTAAGGCCAGCCAAAAACAAACCGTCCCAGGACCTAGCAACAGGGCTTTTGATCCGCAGCACCGAACCGCACACGCGTGTAGGCCCAAAAGAACCAGTGAATATTGCGTTCTCTCTGAAACGCCGGAGTGGAGTTAGGATAGCCGCTCGCCCTGCATTGTGGGATAGCAGTCAGGAGCCGGCAGTGGCTCCGCGCCCCAACCAGCGGGGGGGGGCGGGTCCGCGATCTCCGCGCTCCTCCTCACCTTGTATTTGTCCACGATGGGTAATCTGACCGGCCCGTCGGTCGATCTGTTGAAGTTTGGCAAACTGTCGAGATGTGGAATGAATGGCAACCCTCTGGAAAATAGACAAAAGATTCCAGACTTACAAAAAACAAAACATAATCAGGGAAGCATGTTATTACAATACCAGAACAGTATCAGAGGTGACCCATGCCCCCTCCTGCAGTGTTCCTGAAGCAGTTTTATAAAGCATTAAGACACCATTATATGTCATTCTGGTTACTGTAGGTATTCAGTTTTAAATGATAAGTGCCTTGGTCAAATAGTACAATGGTATAATGAGCCTGCATTGTTCCAGCTCTACTGTGGGCTCAAAGGGCTCAAACGAACCAGCCTGGTTTTGGCCTGGTTCTGGCCCGGGTCAGAGTGCCCGGGCGGGCGGGTAGGGGGGTGACTTACGTATACCAAGTGCAGAGCTCGGCGGGCTCCTTCAGGTTGGCGCCGGTGAGCCCTGAGCAGGGCATGAAGTGAATGTCCTTTTTGGGGTTGAATCCCACCTTCTTCAGAAATGGCACTAGTTTCTCCTTGCACTCCTCATACCTGCAGGGGGAGGGAAAAGGAAGAGCCCGCTGACTCCACCCACTTACTGCCACACGTGCAGACTACAGACAAATCACCCTCCTCCTTTTACAGACTATACCACCTTAGCGTTCACAACGAAGTACAACATGGAGTAAGTTCTTTCCTAAAAATCCAAAAATTTCCCCACATTTTCGGCCTCCCACCCCCCTGTATCTCCGGGCTGTGTTCAGTCGCAGCCGCCCACCTCTCCAAGCTCCAGTTGACCGTGGGGTCGTCCATCTTGTTCACCAGGACGATCAGGTGCTTGACCCCGGCCGTTTTCGCCAGCATGGCGTGCTCCCGCGTCTGCCCGCCCTTCTCGAACCCGGTCTCGAACTCGCCTTTCCTGGCGGAGATCACCTTCGGGAACGAAGACCAGAAACCACTTCAGCAAAGAGCAGGCCTGGCTATAATCACAAACCAATTTAGCTCCTTCTCCATCACCCAACCAGGAAGTACTAAAATCACACAAATCACAATGACAAACTACTAAACTATGGCCAGGATTCAATCAACAAGGCCTGTAACTGACTTACAATTACACTGAAATCTTTTTTTCTTGTACGCCGTGGAGTAAATCCACACAACAAAATCCATCACCGAAAGGAACTAGTCAATCCGTGTTTGTGAGGGGAAAACCATTTGTATTCCTGTGCGCGTCAGCGTTTAGGAAAGCTGCTGACTGAATACAGGCCTGTGAGAGAGAGTTATGGGGGTGGGGGTGTTCTCGACCCCCCCCCAAGCCGACGGGCCCTCACCAGCACGGCCAGGTCCGCTTGCGACGCGCCGCCAATCATGTTGGGGACGAAGCTCTTGTGGCCCGGGGCGTCCAGGATGGTAAAGTGCTTTTTTTCCGTCTCGAAGTAGGCTCGGCCCACCTCCACCGTCTTGCCCTTGTCCCGCTCCTCCTGGTTTGTGTCCAGAGCCCAGGAGAGGTACCTGCGTGTTGGGAGGAGGGAGGGGAACGTTGAGGAAACGCTACGCTAACATTTCTGCGTTGCCTCCAAGCAGAGCACAGAAATAGTTACTCCATCTCCGCTTCCAATGAATTCATTTAATAAGACGGAAATAACACAAATTCCAGAAAATAAAAATCAGAATTCAATATAGAAAACCAAGGGGATTTAAGTACCAAAGAAAACTCCACTGGTCAATTTCTGGTGATCATAAATTGTATTATGTGTAGCAGTCTGATATTCTTCATTTGTTTTGATTGGAGCTCCAATGTTTTGCCCTCAACACGCGCAGTACAGGCTTACTTCCGGGACTTCACAAGCTTAGGTTAGCTTAAGGCGTGCATGCCTGTCTAGTTAAAATATGCATGTCTGTGGTGGCCCCTGCCTATCTGGAGACACTGGGGCACGATGGGGGCGTGAGGGGCATGCTGGGTAAGGGCGCGGCTGAGGCTCACCAGGTTTCTCTGTTCTTCTCCTTGGCCTCCCTTTCATACTTCTCCAGGGTCCTCTTCTCCACCATCCCCGTCAGATACCTGCAGGGGAACAAGAGCGCCGTTCATTTCCACCCACATCCAACACGGACCGCCATTCAACACCGGCCGCCGCGGTCACTGCGCCAACCCCACTGACCGATGCAGCCTCCGCAAAACCACCCCAGTGAAATTAGGGCTCCGTCCACAGGCCGGTTCAGATTCCAACCGTTTTAAAAATGTTCTGCCGAGTCAATCCGACATCAGATCACCAAGCAGATAATTCCTAATACAGTCAGAACCAGAAGCAGCTCAGTCCAACTGGATATTTTTAAGAAGTTCAACTTGGTGCATTCACCATTAAAACAGTCGCTTTTAAGGTAGTGCGTGGCAGGACAGTTTGATCCAAAATAAATAATTAAAACAAAATGGATACCACAACAAAAAGACATTTTCGCTGCAGTTTTATCTGAGCTAAGGCACAGTACTCACATGATCTGTCCCCCAATTGTTGACTTCCCAGCATCTTAAGAGAGAAGATCAGACAGAGGAGTCAGTGAGGAGGGAATGGTTGTAGTGCTCACACACTCACACACATATGCACAAATGCACTAGCTCAAATGCACACGCAATCATCACAAGCAGTCGCACAACATTCGCTCACATGCACCGTCTCACGTTGGAGGCGGGGCTTCAGTCCACCATGGGGGCGGGCCAAGGCTCAGCAGGCAAGACTCACCGACGTGCCCGATGAAGACCACGTTCACGTGCTCCTTCTTGGGGGCGTCCGGAGGGGGCGGGGCTACTTTGGGCGTGGGCACCTCCTCCTCCTCCTCCATCATCTCCTGCTGTTGCTCGGGAGCAGGCCCTCCGTCCCCTCCGGGCCCGCCTCCCGGCTCCGCCTCATCTGGCTCCCCGCCCTTCTGCTCCCACGTGTCCTCTGTGCTCATCTCCGCCTCCCCGTTCTCCAGCGGCACTGCTGGGGAAACCACGCCCCTTTTAGACCACGCCCACCCAGGGCCCAGCACATCCCGCTACTCTCCACCAGCAGTCAAACTCACACATTGTGATTAAAAAATGAACCCCCTCCCCCACTCTTATAAATCCCAGCCACTGTAAGCCAAGTGTCGGCAGGGCAGTGCTATTCCACTTCGACATTTCATACCATCTACTCTTAATTATTTACTTCACCCAGTCATTTATTCAATGGCATTTTAGCCACATTTCCTTATAAGCTTGTGAACTAAAGACTCTTTTTGAGTCCCTACATAAAACCCATTTACTGTAGTCTAGCCTATGGTTAACCAGCATTGGGGAATACAGCTAACCAACTAGTAGATCCAGGGTACCTATCGGAAATAAATCTACATAAATCTACATAATAAACACCAGCCCTACAGGGAAATAGCTCTACACCTCAGGGGGTAAGCTCTGTGTGATCCACCTTCTGCTACTGCCACACCCAAACGCCACAGCGGCAGTTTGTGTTTGGCGGAAATGGTAACCCAGTGTTACACGCCGAGCAGAATCACTGAGGCACTTTCCTTTAAGGAAACTCTGAACTCAGTGGAGCAGACAGAGCAAAGGCCTCAGTTATCCAGTCAGATTATGCGCTCTGATCCAAGGGCAGCCATCCAGGGCACACCACACAGACCTCTGAGTGCGCACAGGCTGATCTTCCCTGCTTCTCTCCGCACGCC
The DNA here is from genome assembly GCF_018555375.3 of Anguilla rostrata. Classification (NCBI taxonomy): domain Eukaryota; kingdom Metazoa; phylum Chordata; class Actinopteri; order Anguilliformes; family Anguillidae; genus Anguilla; species Anguilla rostrata. Next base: position 11,499,805 of record NC_057949.1, on the reverse strand, counting down.
AAGAGCCGCGCCGCTCTCTTAGACACCCGAGGCCGAAAGCAGAACCCGGCCTGTGCTTCGCCCGAGTCGACCTTGAGCACCCCTTCTGACTGCGCTACGTGTCGCTGCCCCACGTTCGTTAGGTACAGCGCAAGGAGAAAACCGCCTCGGGCAAAACACATTCAAGTGTGGCTTTTACTTAAAAAAAAATAATGTAAAAAAGGGGAAAAAAAGGACATTTGCTTAAAAAGGTAGGCCTCCCACAAGCACCCGACCCGCCCGTTTACTCTGCTGCTCGTTCAGCCCCCGGCATTGTCCACGGGGTCAGTGGGCGGAGTTCTGATGAAAGATCAGTACGCCAGAGCCGCTCGTTAGCGCTGCACAGGCAGGGAGGGCCTAGCATCGCGGGCACAGGTGCGACAAGATGAGATCTCTGAGAAGAGGTGTCCCCAACCTCTCAAAAAGTAATCTACTGAAAGGGATCTCGCAACTGTTCAGGCAAAAGCCTTTTTTGACAGGTGGAATTTACATTACAGGCATTTGGCAGACGCTCTTATCCAGAGCAACGTCCAACAAAGTGTAGAACCATAACCAGGAACAAGTATGACGAAACCCCTAGAGAGAAGTACCGGTCCAAGTACAGGGAACAACCGCATAGTTCAACTTGGACCCTGATGGTTAAACTGATTAACACTAAATTTAATTTAGGAATTTAAGAATTTAAGAGGAAAGACGACGTTTCAATCAGAAGACCCTCCGAAATGGCTGATGACCCTTTCCCGTGAAGACATTACACACAGGGTACATACCAACAGGTTCTGCCACCTCCATGCTGACAACTGCCTCAGTGCCTAGAGAGGGAGAGCGAGAGAGAGACAGACAGATATTTTAACACTGTAAGCACAAACATGCAAGCACAGGCGAAATATCAACTGGTGATGTCATAAACATGCGCCTCTAATCTGTGGTTACACCGTGCTGTCTGGACGCTGCGTTTGCAGCCCTGAATGCGATTCTCTGATAGGCTGACGCGAGGGTTGGCTTTCAGGAGCTGCTGCAGATGAGTTAAAAGCCGCTGCCCAATTCTGTCCTCTCCACAGGTAAAGCAAGATCAGAGAACAGCCAGCCGTCAACTTCAAACTTATTACCATTTTGGCTGGCGAGCTAAATCCAACATCAACAAAATAGACGTCATCTATCATTTTGCATTTCTGCACAGACATCCACTGCCCAGTCAGGAAGAAACAAACTAGAGAAATCTAGAAAATGAACACATCATTACACACTGCTTCAATTATGGATCAATATTCATAACTCTGAGCACCTTCACAGCAAGCACTTGTCTCTATGCCTGCTGCAGTTAATGGAGAGGGAGCAGCAGGACTGCTGTTCGTGCTGGGTACACCCCGTGGTGCAAAGGAGGTCAGGTGTGCCAGCAAGTAGCTGTGGGACCCAATAAAGGGACTATAGGAAGCCTCGTTTCTGCAGCTGGTTCCTGCAAACGGACATGTTTCCAACAGGTAAAACTGTGTATTGAATAAGCGCTTAGAACAAATGGGGTTCCCCTGCCTTGCGCACACACACAGGCCTGTGCTAACCAGCTGCACACAACCAACATGGCCCACGATGCCAGCAGTGCCCCAAGAAGGGATTTTGTAACAGCCAACCGCACACGGCCACTGCAGCTGATTGGGCGTGGTCTCTCTGGCCACACCCACAGCATCGGCTTTAAAAGCTCGCGTCTCTCACTTCCGCTCTGCAAGCGAAACCGTTACGTTTCCCTCAAAGGCCACGCTGTGCCAGCGCCCGCAGCGGCACGCAGGGGGGGCGCCGGCTGACCCTCCGCCACCATTTCCCCTTCCTCCCGGCAGCCGCCGCGAGAGAGATAAGCCGCCCTCAGCCGAGACCTTCTGCCCACACCAAAGAGCGGCACCTACTAACAATAACGCTGCAGACAGACAGCAAGTCTGGCTCTTAAGGTATATTATTATTTTGTACTAACGTATAGGGTGCGCAAAAAAATAAAAACTTCCAAAATTCTATGCGGCGTACAACTGCAGGGAGGAGGAAACGACGCACGTCTGCAGTTTCTCAGAAGTTGCGATACTCTCTCTGAGCATGTGACAAGGACAGGAGAAAAGAAAAAAAAGAAATAACTTCACTTTAAAAAATTTTTTTTTTTTTTAAATTAAGGACACCAAACAACCCAGTTCCCAATGACACGTCTGTTATCCTGAGAGCAGCGTGACATCACTCTCATGAGGGCACCGCGGCGCTGTCTGACAGGTGAAACCACGGCTCACGAGGTTACGGGCTCCTCCTCAGCGGAGGGGTGTCCCACGCGCACCTGCGAACGGAAGGCAGTGTCCATTCACGTCAAGCTGCTCGAGCTCTTTTTGAAATGCCCGTCTCCGCCCCCTTCTCCAGTCAGCAACGGTGATGCTGTAACCGTGGCAATGCAAAAGGACACTATGGAGTCAGTTAAAGAGTAGCTTAATCCTTTTATCAATGATTGAGCACTTGTACTTAGCTTTAACTGCATTCAATGAGAAAAACTACATTTCCCAGCACACTTAAATGCGACAGAGAACGCAGCTCACAGGGCAGGGACGGCTTGTTGACCCATTGCTCTTTAACCTCGCAGGTGACGTCAACTTCATCAAACCGCACTGCTGCTCTATGATTCCCATTCACAAACAGCGCACGCAAATACCCAAGTTTCCCTTCAGAATTCTGAAGAAGTCTGTCGTTCACCATCAATATCTAACTTGCAGAGCTCACCAATTAGTCACATTGCTAGACTTCTTGTTCTGCAATGTAAAAATGAGTACAACAGTCACTTGCTGTAAATAGAAACAAGTTTACGTTGCATCACAAAACCTTCCATTAAAATCTACTGCTGGCACGAGCTGAACTGTCAAGCTAAGTCAATACCTGGAAACCAAATTCTCTAGGAATTATTAAAAACTGACAGAAAATTCCCTGCATTAACAGGTGCATCACGTTACCCAATGAGGTTTGGGTTATGCCTTTAACGCTCTGCAAAGTTAGTAGCTTTGGGGAAAAGAATAATGACCGAAATACTTTGTTTTACAGCGAGATTGCATCACTTGGCTCATAAGACACATTACTGCTCCGAACTGTAAGAAATGCAGCACACAGTCATGCGGCTTGGTTGTAAGAAATCACACTTTTTTCCATTAGAAGTGCAGTATATCGATTCAGAGCAAAATAAGTAAATTATACCTTACTCATTACAGGGATGATGACCAACTTGACAAAAGAGCATCTAGTTATCCCTTTCGCTGTGTACTTCGTTAATAGATCTTTGTAGGCTACATATGGTTATGTCTCAAAGACAGTTTTCTGTACATTAAAGTAGAGTTTATCATTATAAATACCACGTGATAAACACTTGCTAGGACTGTGTCTTATTAAGGACATGCATCATTTCTACTTCCATTAATTTGCCAGCCTAAACTTTCAGTAATTCGGTCATATGTGCTTGGTTCATTCATACAGACGTTAACAGATGAAGAAGCGTTTTTAAATGAGTACAGAAAAAATAAGAAAAACTGGTGTAACAAGGAAGAGGACCCTGTACAATACAGAAACAAACACTCACTATACACTCCTAGCTGAGCAACAGTGCTACTTTTTGGCAGCAGTTCAGTATAATGGTTAGCAACCTGCGTTTGTAGCTCAATGGCTGCGAGTTAGATTCCCAGTTGGGTCATTGCTGCTGTACCCTCAGGCAAGGTAATTAACCGGAACTTCTGTAAACATCCAGTGGTATAAATAGATTAAATACATAAAGACGCAAATAAAAATGTATTCTGTGCAAGTGGCTAAGGATCAGGGTCCCTGCTAAAAGCCTAAATGCCGTCTTCAGAAAACACTGTTCAACACTGCTGTGATCTGAAGCACTCCAAAGACCATGTTACCAATGGTTAATCAAGAGCCCCAGAATTCCACAGACTCCGAAGACCCTGCATCAAAGTGCTGGTGCAGGGCTGAGCTTTCCAAACCTGTTGATAAATGTAATGCATACTTATTCAGGCAGAAGAACGCTGCCATTGATCTTCAAAAGTGTAAACAAGCATCGGTATAAAACACAAAAGTGAGTGATTAATGAATACTTCCCCCCCTGAAACAGCAGAGCACTTGTCTTGTAACAAGATGCTTTCTGACAGTCTGTTCCTAAAGATTACTACGCACTTTAATGTGCTTTCAGTATTCCACAACACTATTTGAGAGACATTTGCTCTTACATTGGCTATTTACAAAATAGACAATGTAAGATGTACACAGTGTTTGAGAAATATTGGAGTATATAATTAGACAAAAATATTACTGTATACTGCCAGTAGTAGCGGGTAAGTTAAGAAGAGCGGCAAATAACACAGGAAAAAGGAAATTACGTTATTATGCCTGCGTAATATTACCATTCACAAATACCGGCATAAGTTACAGGTTCACCCTGAACAGAGGACTCTCGCGTGCGCTTTCGTGATACATTAGTGTCGTTCAATGAAATGACATCCAGGCAAGACCGTTTTAAATATTACGAGATAGCCCGCGAAAGTTAGCAACCTATATTAGGTAGCTGCATGCCTTTAGCCAACAGCAAAGTTTAACCCACCTTACCAGTCCAATGGGTTATCTTCAAGTCGCGAGCTAGCTAGCAAGCAAACGCATTGAAAATAAATTAACCGTTAGTTGGCTCAAGTACACCATTTTTATAATAACCGTCTCATAAACCACTCCCTATACTTTATGTTGATCCATGTGCAAGATAGCGGTAACGTTAGCTAAACCAGCACACGGCTAACTTAACACCTTGTCACCCTTTGTTAACCAACTAGCAAGCGTTATCTAGCTAGTTGGCTCGCGTGTAGTAACGTTGTAGCACAGCTGGTTAGCTAGCTCACAAGCTAACGGAGTCCCCAAAACAGATGTCACACAAGCTGCAGATGGCAAACAGATGTGGTATTTAACGTCGAGATAGCATGTTATCAGTGTTCATGCTTAGCGTGATAGCTGGCTAGAATGCTAGCGAATAGCCAATATGCTGATAATCTTGTAGCTAGCAACCGTTAGCCAGCTCACGCTACCTGCGTCTGTGATCTGAGATTTAGCGCTAACAGGCTAGCCAGTTGCTGAGTGTCAGAAAGCGTGTGCCGACTGTCGTGCTATGTTATCTACGTTCACTAGCTTGCTAGCTTAGCTAAAACTGAACTGTGGTCGTAAGCTTACCATCGGAGTCTGGATTTTCCGAAGGCCCTTTCTGTAGGAAGGCCGGAACGAATTCGGCGGCGTTAACGTTGGGGACAAACGGTTTGGCGTCCACATTTAGGGCGGTGAAGGCGGTCTGAAGTTGCACGTCGGCCGGGGCCTCGCCATCGTCCTCCTGTTCCCACGAATCAGGGGCAGTGTCTCTAGGGTCCATCGTTGATCTTTCTATTTACTGTAGCTAATGTGGTGAAGACTACGCAGTTAGCTAGCTGTGTAACCACCCACTAACGCGTTGTTTTGTCACCTCTTTAAAATCCTTTTAAAAAAAACTTTTCTCTTCGTAACGTGTTATTTTCTTTTTCTCCAAATAAAATAGCGCCGGTTTCTCACGGCGGCACCAGAGAAAGAGAGAGATCCGACTCAGCACTCAACGCAAGTCCTCGTGTGTGCCGATGACTCTCCCCAACCTAAGGGAGCGACGTTAACGGTGCATTCTGGAACATGGTGTCTTTTGAAATCTGTATCCCGATTAGACGCGCGAAGGTAGATGTACATAAACTACATTTCCATGCGAGCATAACGCGAATTGACGTCACAATTGCCGACGGAATTAGATTTTTTTTTTAACTAAACGCTTTCTCAACGCATTTGATTTTCATTGCTCGCAACAATGCAATGTGACTTCTCCAAACCAATGGGAGTCAACTCATTGAGTATGTGTTGAATTTAAAATTGCAACGCTTACGTTGCAAAACCATCTGCGAATTGCGGTTTTATTTAACAACATCAGGGTGGTATAACGAATTCACACAATGCAAGACAAAAAATATCTCCATTAAAAAGCAAATAATTACGACTCATACATGAAAATCAGAACTTGCATGGATTTCAAAGATATGATAAAATAATATTTATGCATACAAAAATAAGAGAAACATAAGGAATTTATGTTTATGCAAGAATCAAATGAATTCCACCTACATTTGAGAAAGCAGGAATTACACTACATGGCCAAAAGTATGTAGACATGACACTCATATGTGCTTGTTGAACATTTCATTTCAAAACCATGGGCATTGATATGGAGTTGGTCCTCTCTTTGCAGCTATAACAGCCTCCACTCTTCTGGGAAGGCTTTCCAGTAGATTTTGGAACATGGCTGCAGGGATTTGCTTCCATTCAGCCACAAGAGCATTAGTGAGGTTGGGTGCTGATGTTGGGCGATAAGGCCTGGCTCACAGTCTGTGTTCTAGTTCATCCCAAAGGTGTTCTGTGGAGTTGAGGTCAGGACTCTGTGCAGGCCAGTCAAGTTCTTCCACACTAAACTTGGCAAACCATTTATTTGTGGATCTCACTTTGTGCACAGGGGCATTGTCATGCTGAAACAGGAAAGGGCCTTCCCCAAACTGTTGCCACAAACTTGGAAGCATACAATTCTTTAGAATTTTATTGTATACTGTAGCATTAAGATTCACTGGAACTAAGGGGCCTTGCCCAAATCACGAAAAACAGCCTCAGACCATTATTCTACCTTCACCAAGTTTTACAGGTGGCACTTTGCATTTTGGCAGGTAGTATTCTCCCGGCATTCGCCAAACCCAGATTCATTCATCAGACTGCCAGATAGTGAAGTGTGATGCATCATTCCAGAGAATGCATTTCCACTGGTCCAGAGTCCAAAGGTGGTGTGTTTTACACCACTCCAGTGGACTCTTGGCATTGCGCATGGTGATTTTAGGCTTGTATGCGGCTGCTCGGCCATCAAAACCCATTTCATGAAGCTCCCGACGAACAGTTTTTGTGCTGACATTGCTTTCAGAGGTAGTCTGGAACTCGGTAGGTGCTGCAACCAAGGATTAATTAATGAAATGGAGTCTGCCATGGTGGGTCACAATTGGTTCTGCCTAGCCTAACCTGCACTGTGGGAGGAAACTGGAGTACCCAGAGAAACCTATGCAGGAATGAGGAGAACATGCAAACTCCATCACAGGGGATCTTCTTGCAGTAAAGCAATAGTGCTGTCCACTGCACCACTGTGCCACCCCTCTTCCCCCTTTCTGTCTTCATGGCCAGAAGGACACAATCACCCACAGACACAGGAGATCCATTGATCTTTTTGTCAAAATGTTGTTTCGGACGTGATTGTTCTCTTGTTGTGTGTCTCTGGGCGACTTCCACGGACTGTCTCAGGTCTTGCCTCAGGTTTATTACATTGGCAATCATGATCACCACTTTCTCATCCCTTAGTTTTGACTGAAGCATGATATCAGCTGGCATTCGGGGAAGCCTGCCAAACATAAGGTAGAAGGGAGCATCGCCTGTTGTCTCATGGCTGGTGCAGTTGTATGTGGAAGTCAAGGTATTAATCGACTGAGCCCACTCATGCTTCTCCTGAGGAGCTAAGGTTTGAAGCATACTACCCAGGGTTCCATTAAACCTCTCAACACTCATTTCCTGCAGGGTGGTAGGCTTTAGTGTGAGATTTGTGGACATGGGTCAAGGAGGTCACAGGGTCTGAGTGGACTCTCTTGGGGAAACCATAAACAGAAATAATCAACAGCTATTTTGACACTTTTTTGCCTTGGTTGGTAAGGGGAAAGCAAATGAATGGCAAGGTGAGGCAAATGAACTAGAGGAGTTTCCCAGGCTGCAGTACTCCTTGTGTTTGGGTGGCACTATCATGACTTGATTGCCATTGTTGACAATTCAAAATTGGGGAGGAAAAAAATGGCGCATCAGTGATTCATTGACTGGAAACTAGGGGCTTTATCTGGGCAAGCCAACTGACAGCCACATAAACCAGGATTTTAGATTAGATCGAGAAAGAGCCACTGGGCTCCCAGGAAATGTGACACATTATTCAGAGTAGTACATTATAGTACAGCGCTATCTGTCAAATTCGGTCGAATCTGACTGCGCTATATTACCAACACATGCGTAAAAACTGCTGTTCAGAGTTTGAATGGAGCGTTTCTCACTGGTAATATTACCACCAGCCAGTAGGTAGCAATAGAGACCAGAGGAAAGAAAAATATGCATTTCGCGATTCATTTTGGGTGTAAAAGATGAGGGGTTTTCTTTAGAATAAAGTTGGAGGTTAAGTCTTGTCCGTACAACACTAAAAGTAAGGTTAACAATGTTACCATGCATTTGACAGCTGGGTTTATACATTTTAAACACCGTAGTGCGAGACAATGAGCTTATCGAGTAAAGACGTGACCGCTAATTTGAAGGATATTAGCTGTCAGTGCAGGCGTTTAGACGACATCGATGTTCTCTTTGGCGCTGATAAAGCTGTCACTTTACCTACTGGTTCGCACCCCCAAAGGCTGCAGTGGCTTATTTCACGCCATCTACGGTGTCGATGGGGCAACAAACCACGGACCCGGGATCGGCTCCGGTTTTTTGGCGCAACATACACGGGGTCACTTTAGGGTCTCTTATAGCTGATCATGGATAAGCGAGCCTTTCCATCCTGAGCGCATCAGACATTTGGCTTGGATAAATTCTGTTGCGTGCACTGATCTCTTGCCAGTGGCCATGACGCCGGGATTAATTTCTCTCATTAAAACCACGGTAGAACAGGCGGTATAGTAGTTTAAATAAGCGGTCAGACACTGCGCTTTTGAGCTACATGTTCATTCTAGGAGTGTGTTATGGGTATTAAGGTCTGCGTGTACTTCCTGTCCCAACCCCAGGGCATAAACGGGACCGTACTGCGCGTGTTGATAAACGACGGACAGCAAGGCACAGATTAGTTGACGTCCAGGATTTGTATACTGTAGCACCTGTTAAACCAGGGAAGAGGACTCTGAGTGTTCCCGGCAGTGTAATAATGATTGCTATAGCCTGTCTGGTACATTTAAGGTCTAGAAATGAGCGATAACTTCACTCAGCTTGCCAGTAGTGGTTATGCAGACCAAATGCGAGAGATACTGTGAGGTTGATCCGTTCACGTTACAATAAAGGTGGCTATGTGGACTTTCTGTCGCCTGTTCAAGAGAGATCCGAGGATTTCGTATTTTGAAGGACTTGGCTTCCTGAAGCGCAACCCGTATTGTAGAATTATATCAATTTTCTGACGAAACTTTGCAGTAGCTTATATTTAATTACAGAATTGCAAATTAGTTCCACATTAAGTTTTAGAAAAAAGAATGAGAACAGTCTTTTTAAAACAAACAAAAAGGTTTCCATGGATAGCAAACGTAACCTTGTACGGATGTCTGTTTGCTGGCGGGGACCTGGCGCACCAGTGTATAGCCCAAAGAGAGGAAATTGACTGGAATCACACGCGGAATGTCGCTGTAGTGGCTTTCAGTTTTCACGGCAACTTTAATTACTTCTGGTTGCGGGGTTTGGAACGACGTTTCCCCGGAAGATCCGCCAGCATGCTCCTGCGAAAACTGCTCTTGGATCAAACGATCGCATCCCCGTTAGCGACTAGCGTGTTCTATACAGGTAGGCTAATTCTGCTGTATTTTTATAGCGATAAAGATAAGCAGATCGGACCCTCTAGGCCTGCTGCTGTTTTTCTACATAATGTAATTTACAATTTAGTCATTTGGCTAATATCTGTCAAAGGACTAGACTGTAAATTGTACCTGACAGTTAATTGATTAACCAGAGCTTTCACTCAATTGTGTGCCCGAGCGCTGGTGCAGGACTGTATGTGGCCCTGGAACATCTAAAGATCCGCTGACTTTTTAGTTTAGTGAGAACCACTCTCTCCTTTTCAGGGGTAAGTTTCCTCGAGGGTAAGGAGGACGTTCTCGCAGACTGGAGGGACAAATTCCTAAACACTTACAAGGTAAGGGCAAGGCTATGTGCAGTGTAGGCGAACGGAAGAGCTCACCCGAGATTAACCTACTTTTATTATATGCATTTGCACCGCGGGCAGAACGCCACGGTCCTTCTACTAATTCCTGTGCTGGTTGGAAAAACCTATTCTAATTGGAATTGCATTGGAAATTGATATTGATTGGATTAATATGCGTGTATGTTTGGTAAGACATTTCCGGTGACAGTTAGTACACGAGTGGAATATGTCTGGCAGGCTTGCACCCGTTCAAAGGACACAAGAATGGTGAAATAATTTGCGCGTATTTCCAACACATAATAAAAACGGATTTATTTCCTTTTTCTGTCTCTTTGTTCCAGACTGGACTCATGTACTGGCCATTTATGCAGGTAAAAACTTACTTTACAATATACTTTACAATGTAATTTGTATGAGGTGTTGAGGTCAATCAGAGAAATAGTTTGAGCAGCCTCATATTGCCAATATATCTTTTCATTCAAAAAAGTAGACCCCACTCCAAATGTTACAAATCTGTACTTTGTTGACAAATGGCATACCTACCATTACAAGTACCAAGTGGTACAAGCCTCTAGCTAAAATCAGAGAATGGACCTGTCATACCAAAACTCCCACACAAGCAACAAAAGAAGTGATTTGTAAGATTTAAACTATTCCAACGGGCTATAGACAATTGATACTTTGTTTATTAGGAATATGAACTCCAGTTCAGCTGATGGTCTGATAACAGATAACAGTGGGCTTGCTTGCCTATACAAATACATGTGATGCTTTGTTTCGTGTGATAATGTTACTTTAATTCGGTGTTTTTTACTCAGTAAAATGTTCAGTGTTAATTCAACTCTTACAGATTGTGCCTTTGTGGAAAGCTGCCTAAAAACTCTGTGGGAGCAAATGTTATTTGTTACAGCTGAATGAACACCGTTAGAGTTGAATCACCACTGGATATTTCACTGTGTGGTTTACAGAGGTTATCAGCCGTCATAAACAGAAAGCACATCTCCTTTCCCTTCTCTCTGCCTCCTCCGGGCTCTTCAGTTCCTGAACTTCGTGCTGGTTCCGCTGCACCTGCGGACGGTGTTCATGGGCTGCGGCGCCTCCCTGTGGGCCGCGTTCCTGTGCTTCTCGCGGGAGCGCGGTGACGGCACGGCCGCCGCCGCCATGGCCTGGCTCCTCTCGCCCCGCGCCAGGCTCCCGCCTCGGGACGATCGCGAGGAGAAGTGATGCGCTCGTGCTGCGGAACAGAAAGTGCAGCAGGTTGTGCCTTTGTCTGTGGAAAGATGCCTGAAATCCATGCTTTGTCCTGTGGAAGCTAAGGTCATGAACCCTTCCTGCTTTACTCAAATTTGACTAATAAAGTCAAGCAGCTGCTGTGATTTGGTATATCCCTGGTCATACCTACACACTGCGTTTGAAGTCGCTGTTCATCAGATTGGTGAAATGGGGAAATGACAAAAAAAAAAAACAAATATATATATATATATATATATACACTTAATTCCTTGATCCTTCTTAAATGTACAGTATGTAAGTTTAGACAAATGAGCAAGTGAGAACTAGATTTTGAAAAAAATGATCCACCACCTCCCAACTCCTCCCCTCAGCTCTCCCTCCAAAGCCTCTCCCTCCGATATCTGTCAGGATGTGAAGGAAATTTAACCAAATATGAACAAATGTTCTTTAAAAAAAAAAGATATATTGCTGTTAGACTAAATTAAATCATTTGCTTCTTGCTTAAAGCCACCTGCCTGAAGTCTGTATCATTGATTTATTTACAGCATTATGACCAACAACAGTCATAACAACAGCAACCATGACAACCATAGCCATAACAAAACCAGACAATCATTATCTTAATGTCTGTTGAAAGAAAAACAGGAGAGGCTGTTCGTTTTTATTGACTTCTTGGACAAAGCACGTATCAAGGGTATATTATATAGGTGGGTAGTTCAAGGATGAAAAAATAAAACTGCTGTCTGTTACTTGAAATGTTTATTAAAACACAATAGGTTGCCATTGAACCAGGTACCTTATACACAAACAGACAGTATATCAAGTCGCCCATAGCGGAATAGAGCAGCACGTTCTGTGTATTGCTGTTACATCAGCACTTGTCTCATAGAAAAGCTTGGTGTTTAAGTGGAGGGCACGTAATATAATTGTATAATGTGTAGTTGCGGTCAACCAATTAGGTTCTGATGATACTTTTATTTAGTCTTTGAGCACTAACCAGAAAGATACATATGGTACATGGCCAAATATGTGTGGATACCTGACATCCAGCATCTTATTATGGGAATTAATATGGAGTTAGTCCACCCCTTGCTGCTATAACAACCTCCACTCTTCTGGGAAGGCTTTTTCCTAGATGTTGGAGCATTGCTGCAGGGATTTGCTTCTATTCAACCAGAAGAGTATTAGTGAGGTTGGGCACTGATTGGGCAATTAGGTCTGGTTCGCAGTTGGTTTTCCAACTGATCCCAGAGGTGTTGGATGGGGTTGACATCAGGGCTCTGTGCAGGCCAGTCAAGTTCTTCCACACCAATCTAGACAAACATTTTTGTATGGACCTTGCTGTGTTCCTGGGGGCATTGTCACACTGAAACAGGAAAGGCCCTTTCCCAAACTGTTGCCACGAAGTTGGAAGCACAGAATCAGTTAGAATGTCAGTGCATTAAGTTTTCCCTTCTCTGGAACTAAGGGGCCTAGCCCAAACATGAAAAACAGCCCTGAACCAAGTGGTGTCCGCATACATTTGGTCATATAGTGTATTCATGATATCTAACAAAGTGGCAAAAGATAAAAATCATACCTCATAATTGTAGCCCAAAAATAATCCTGTTCGAGAACAATTGCCCGTGCAGACTTTGGTGTGTTCATTGGAAGTTGCAAGATCCACAGAAAAGTGGTAAGGATTAGTGGTGATCTATTTAACTCTCTCTTTGTGTTTTTGTTTGTTCACATTTTTAGCTTTGTGAATCTGCCAACATCTGTACTCGGTGTATTTTTGTGGAATAGTCTGTGGAGAATTTTAAAGTACAAATTGTAAAAATTGGTCAGTGGTGACAATGTTCTGAGTGCAATTTGGCACATATCTCGGTCTGTGTACAGTCAAATTTGACTGAAGAGGTTAAGCAGCTGGTGTACCTTTGGTTATACCTATGCACTGCATTCGATGTCACTGTTCATCAGATTAGTGAAATGGGGAAAAAACAAATGCACTCTTATATCCTCAACCCAAGGATAAGACATATTGCAGCTAGACTGAATAAAGCCTGTTGATTTTTCTGCGGCCTGTCTGAAGTCTTTCTAATTCTTATCTATTTACAGCATTAGGACCAACAACAGTCATAACAACGCTGTTACATCTGCACATGTATCATAGAAAAGCTTGGTGTTTAAGTGGATGGTGCACAATATTTTATTTTATTTTACCTTTATTTAACCAAGTTAGTCTCATTGAAATTAAAATCTCTGTTGAAGGGGGACCTGGCCAAATGAGCAACAGAACATTTGCACAGCAGATAAAAAAGGTTTACACCACACACAGTATTACAATACATTATCAAGTCTCGAAATATCTGAAGCACTTACTGCCATCCACAAAGTGACCTTTTAACAGATTTTTGAAAGCATTTAGTGAAACCAGTTTATCTAGTTCAAGTTTTCTTTATTTTGTTCCATGACCCAGGCACATAATAATTAAATGATTTCCCCCTTCTCAGTCCTTACTGCTGGTACAACAAATAAAAGATTGTGAGCAGAGGGCAAAATGCTGTATATTTTGCACTGAGAAGAAAATGTACACTTAATCCCTTTAGCCCATATTTAGGATAAGATCTATTACAGTTAGACTAAATAAAGCCAGTTGATTCTTGCAGCCACCTGACAACCATGACAACCGTATAGCCATAACAAAACCAGGTAATCATAATCCCAACGTCTGTTGAAGGAAAAACAGAAGAGGTGGTTCTTATTGATTTACTTCTTGGACAAAGGAAATGCGTAAAACTATGCACAGTAAAATTGGTAAGGAGCTGGTCTTGTAACCTGAAGGTTGCCGGTTCAATTCCCAGGTCAGATACTGTCATTCTACTCTTGAGCAAGGCACTTAACCTGCATTATTCAGTATATATCCAGCTGTATAAATGGATGCAATGTAAATGTAAAAAAAAGGTGTGTAAGTCACTCTGGATAAGGGCGTCTGCTAAATGCCTGTAATGTAATGTAATGTTCTGTTACTTGTAATGCTCATTCAAACACAATAGGTTGCCATTGACCCAGGTAGCTTACACTCACACAGAAAAGTATGTCATGTAACCAAGCAGAAAAGAGCAGCATGCTCTGTGTATTGCTGTTACATTTGGAACAGCCTCATAGAAAAGCTTGGTGTTTTAGTGAATGGCACGTAAAATAACTCAACCAATAAAGTCAGTCAATCAGGCTGTGATGATGCAATGACACTTTTATTTCATTCTAAACATAAAACAGAAAAAAATCATTTTCATGAAATCTAACAAGGTGGAAATAAGTTAAATTATTACTTTTTGTTTTATTAATTATTACAATTTTGCACATAGAAAGGACGGTGGCTCATCTCAATTCACTGTGGAATTCCACAGCCGAATTGAATACAGCAGTGTTAGAGATGGTAAAAATATTAGTCTGCTGCTGCTGGGCACAAGCTGGGCTGGACATGGGGGTGGAGAACTAGGCCACATGGCTGGGGGCGGAGCCTGGGGCAGCCACAGGAGTGGAAGTGACATTGGAGGTCGCCACACTGTCAAATTTGACGGAGCTGGTAGGGGGGCACTGGTGGAAGGGCTCAGATGCCTCCGAGCCTGCAGTATCAGACGGCCTGGCAGGGATCTGGGCACCTGGGCACCTGTGGCAGGAACCGAATATTACATAATACGTTTCTGTAAAGGCTGATTACACATTACAACTCCAAATCACAGCTTGGGAAAAATAAAACTCCAAATTAACAAATTAACAACACCCACCTGTAGCATTAGCTGGAGCGGGTGCCACAGTCTGAAATTTGTCGGAGTTCGGGGCGCTGATGGTGCCCTTGCTGGTAAGGGTGCGCTGAGCGGCGTTAGCAGTGAGACACCGCCGAGCCTGCAGTACCACACGGCCTGATGTCGAACTGGGCGCCGTGGAAACGGGCCCACTGGGAGCAGAGGTCGGGACGACCTCAGAGTCTGCACTTTCCCTGAGCTCCAATGCACCTGCCGCATGGGCAGAAATTCATACAGCATAATTATTTTATGTAAAGGCCGATGACGTCCACAACATAGCCTGCGGATAAACCAAGCTGCATTCAAAATAAACAACCCCCACCTGTAGCATTAGCTGGAGCGGGTGCCACAGTCCTACATTTGTCGGAGTTCGGGGTGCTGATGGTGCCCTTGCTGGTAAGCGTGCGCCGAGCCGCGGAACTGCTAAGGCGCCTCCGAGCCCGCGGTACCACGCGGCCTGATGCCGAGCCGGGCGCCGTGGAAACGGGGCCGCTGGGAGTGGAGGCCGAGACGACCTCTGGGACTGAAAATGACACGGCGTAATGATTTCATGTGAAACCTGATGACTCGTTACAACTCCATTGCAAATAAACAACTCCCACCTGTTGCGTTGGTTGGAGCGAGTGCTGCCTTGTCGAATTCGACAGGGGGAGTGGCGCTGTCGGTCTCCGCAGTGCTAAGGGAGCACTGAGTTTTGAAGGGGGACGAGGTCGGTTTGGAACCTTTGCTGGCCTGTTCTACTTGGATGGCCGAGCTCTCGTCTGAGGAACAGTTTGTGGTGAGGCTCTGTCCAGCACTGCTGGTGGTAGTGGCTGGAGACAAGGGGGGACAACCAGGAATATACCGGAATTAGTCAGGATATTATCCCCAGTGCTGAAGAGCAGGAGCATCATAGACGCTGATGCTCTTACCTGATGCCGGTTCTGACCCTTCCTTTATCGCCCGCTGTGGAGGCGGTGGTTTGGAGATTCCCTGAACCTCAGTGATTCTGGAGACAGGGGCGGGGCTGGTGACGCTCTCCCGGGAATTCTCGAGCACGGCGCTGGGGACAGGAGCTTGCGAAACGTTCACTGTGGAAAACAAGAAAATAACCCAGCGTGTGAGCCGCCCGCAGTCTTGAGATAAAAGAGGGTCATGAGATAAAAAAGAGAAGCCGATGCTTACCCTTTGGGGTAAATGCACTACGTGGCCTACTGAGGGCAGGGGGTTCACCCTTCCTAATGATGTCATCACGAGACAGACCCGGGACGTTCAAAATCTAAAAAACACAAAATGAATTAAGGGTTGCTTCAATATGTGTTGCCATCTCATTTATGTCCCAGAATCTGTTTGCAGATGAATTTTAATAACCTTTACGTGAGTGTCTGGTAGATGAGGATGCTAATAATGAATAAGAGTAAGACTAAAAGCACTTTTTTATATTAGGACAAAATCCCAAACACTTTCACAGCAGCACTAAGGTGTATGACTCACTCGGCTGGACGTCCAGATGGCAGACCTTTACCTGGTTTTTGGTGTTCTTCTCCTCCCTCTTCTTGCTCTGGGTGTCCCAGGGCCAGAGAGAGGGTCTGAGGGCATTGGGATGTTTTACTGTTCCCAGGAACATGGCTATGGTCAACTGCTTCTGCACAGGCGGGAAAGGGAGAACTTCCATCAGAACAGAAGCGTTGCACTCCTGTCAGCCTTAGCGGTGCATGAGTGGAGACCAGCAGACTTACGGTGATGAACGTGGTGTCCAGTGCCTGACAGATGCATTGTGTGGACCGGCTAAGCAGTCCCCAGGATGGAGGGGGTTCCTGTACCTCCATCGTCCTCACTACCTGGATCACAGGTGCCTGCTTTTTCCTTACAACCAGGGCCGCAGGTATCTGTTTCTTCCCTACAGCCTGGGATACAAACACAGGAAGGAACTCAACACAACCTAACACAAAAGTGCACCTCTATGGTTTGACTTCCTGCTATTTCCCATATGAAGCCTGTGGAAACTAACAAGGAAAGATGAGCGGGCTGGGATGTTGCTATAATTCCTGTAGGCTGCGGCACTCCGGAGGGGTGTGTTGCCAGGAAAGAAGAGGGGCACCCATGGTAGCCGGCGTTTCCAACTTTTGGCCAAAGGCTGCACAAAACAAAGCAGGTTGTATAGTATCAGACTTGCCCTAGCACTACTGATCATAAACGTTTTTATCTCAGGGGCTAGTGATATATAACCACAAATACAATTTTTTCCATTTACTCGATGTCATTCTTGGCCATGGTGTGGTGGTCAGTGAGTTAATGATCATTATAAGATAACATACTTTTGTCCAAAGCAAATGAGAGGATCCATTATGGAAAACAACAGCATGTGTCAACAAGAGGCTGTGTGAGCAGCAACGTTTCAGGGATTTCCTTTGGAATGGGATGATGGGAGTGAAAGCGCTCACCTTGTTTATGTTATTCAAGAATGTCAGTTTGTGGGGCGGTGGGAAGGATGCGACAGGGGTCACCTATGGGACAGAGGAGTTACACTCAAAATACGATATAAAAATTTAAAAAAATAATAGCCAGCAGTCATCAAGGGTTCAGTGCCCAAGTCACATGGTACTTTACCAGTACGGACGGAGTGTAGCACAGTGGGTAGGGAACTAGACTTGTAACCGAAAGGTCGCAGGTTCGATTCCCGGGTAGGACACTGCCGTTGTACCCTTGAGCAAGGTACTTAACCGAAATTGCTTCAGTATATATCCAGCTGTATAAATGGATACAATGTAAAATGCTATGTAAAAGTTGTGTAAGTCGCTCTGGATAAGAGCGTCTGCTAAATGCCTGTAATGTAATGTAATGTAATGTAATCTTGATTGTGCAATGCAGGAATTAAGCCTGATTGTTAGAAGAAGTAGCTGTTACTGATAAACTGCCCCTCTCTTTCTTTTTGGTATTGCCTCATAGTTAAACGTACTGGTTCTGCAGAGGTCCGAGTGGTGATAGGACGTCGCCGCGGACGGCACCGCCCGAAACTTGTCCTGCCAGCCTTCACCCTTGACCCACGCCGGATAAAACCCTGCCCCCAAAAGGACAGGATCCTCCACACCGTATCCACCACAAGGACGATCAAGGTTAGCTGATCATGGAAGGAGAGATGAATGGGAAGAATTATGGAAACATGGAAAAAAGACAGGAAGTGATGACAGGAGGAGGGAAAAGCAAAGAAAGAATCACACCAGAGTATTGTCTGCCAATAAGCTTTAAACATTAATGGAACTCTTGCACGCTTGACAAAATGTCGTCAAGACTGTTGTCTTATACTCAGCAGCTCAAAAACTCATAAGCAGCTCGCTATGAAAGAATCTCCAAAAATGTTTTAAAAAATAGCTATTTATTGCACAGACTTAGTAGTCTAATATGACTAAACAAGTAATTTATTACACGACGTAGTAAACTCGTACCTGTTGAGTGATTGTGATGTACTGTTATGATATCATAGTGTGGTACATTTATTCTGTTAGAAATGTTTATGCTTTCCTTGGCTACTTCAACAATAACACTTGATGATTTGGTAAATTTCTTCTGAAACTTACATTTTCAAATGAATTTAGTTTAGGCTTAAGGACAAAACAGCCAACTGAAATATGAATGTTTCACTCACCGTGACGCAAAACATGTGGTACCACCTGGATTTACAGGTCTCCCACATGGTCTACGGATTGCAGAGCTGAGTTTTTATGATAATCATCTTGCTGTTGTTGTTCAATTGCTTCAATGCTAAAAGAAATGCTGCGCCAATGTCCTATATAGTCTCTGTAGTACTGGGTTCTAGGACAGCTGATGTCAGAGTGTCAAGATCGCCAAACTTCTGTAACACCAGTTGTGACCTCACAAATGTGGCCATTAGTAACCAAAAGTGTTTATGTATTTGCATTTAAAAACAAATAAGATTGAGCATTGTACAAAAATCTTTTTCTTTTCCCCAGCTAATGATTGAAAAACGCAAATAAAATTGGTGAATGAGCATTGGTAAATGCTAAAATGACCCATTATAAAAGAACATGCAGAAAATACAACTATTTTCTGTTTCAATCACACAAAATTTTGCAGTAAACAAGGAAAACGGCCCATTTTTAAGGGATATATCTGATATCATTTAAAAATTGCACTGCCCAAAGACTGAAAACATGCTATTATCAAATGCAAATAAATGCATTGCTTTGTAAAATTGTCTATCTCCAAAAATGATATATCTGAGGACATAGGCCTAAACCCACAAATCATAGCCTCTGTGGCCTGTAACCCAACCCATTCACAACAAAGTGGAAATTGTATCATGATGTTAAATTCATTTCTGAACTTGAATAAAAGTTCTAAAAAATACATAAAGCTATGAGCTAACGAGGTCGAAAGGAACTGTTTAATATCAAATTCTCAACTCAAACCCCCTTAGTGACAGGGTATTGAGTCTCTACATTTGGAAAGTTTCATGTTTATGAATATAGACCTATTTTATGTAAAAGCTATTACATGCTGTTAAAATGCATGGAAGCTCCATTATGAGATACAGTCTGAGTTCATTATATTTTGTTTTGAGAAAGTGATATAATTTGTTTAATTGTCAATAAGTGTACGTTGTCTTCAGCAGGCTATGCACAGCGCACACATGTACAGGCTACATTTATCTGTCAGATTTAGTTGTACGAGTATACCACGGAGGTATAGCGTCTCCGTTTGTGCGGGACTGATCAAGGTGAAATCCTCGTAATCTTTGTGTTGTTGTTTTTTGTCATGCATATTTGACTTTCATCAGCATTAAAATTCGGAAAAGACAACTCAGTTTGTCACACATGAATTTTGCGACAATGGCAAATCTGCGTACTGTGATTAGACTCCGGCCGTAGTTACCATGATCACTCCACGCACATTCACTTTTCTGTGTTCAAAACATGTGATTAGATTACGTCACTTTCGGGGAGTTTTTTTGGACCCCTAAAATTTCACTTATCCGGACCGGTAGCGGTACATGTAGTTTGACAAACATTAGTTCCCTTTTTCCTCCCTTCAAATGGGTGGCTGATACTAAACATAGGTTTCCACGGCAGTTTTTATCTGGTAACTAAGGACACATTATCACCAGAAAAAGAGCCAGAGGACAGCATTCCTGACTGCAGTACGTTACAGGTTAGATTCTATCGTGTGTGTGATTTAAATGTTCACAACTGTGCTACTGTGACAAAGGACTCTTCAGCGCTACTTAAGTTAGCTAGCTGCGTTAGCTAGGGTGTGGATCAGGAAGAAAATAATAGTCTAGCTAAGTTCAGCGTCTCATATTATCTGTTAATTAGCTAACGGGAAGATCCAATGTAAATAACGCCGTTATTTAAAATTTGTCCTACAACTTTTTTGTGGAGTGGAGCTAACGATAGCTAGCTAGCTAGCTTCTTTCGAGGAGTTCTCCACTTTGTTGTTCAGCTAGGTTAACACGTCAGCTAAACTAGCGAAGTTGGCTAACTTATGCTAGCTATCTTGGAGTTTTAAAATCGTTTCTGTCGCTACTAGTTAATGTTGTTCCTAAGTTCGTGTATCAACTTCTGGTTTTAAATGTCTAACATCAAATCATTTGCAGTATAGCTAGTAAGTTTATATCAGTAGACTGTGCTGAATAGACTATGTCAAATAGCCGCAGCTGCCGGTTTGATAACGTTAAATCACAAATACAAAACAGGCATTCTATCTCTGAACAATTGACCAAAAGAGAGCCTTGCGCTTTCACTAATTGATCTATGTGCCTGATATCATCAGTGTTCAGGGATTTTATATTGGCTGTGTGTGATAGAAAAAAAGAGAGTATGTTTGGTAGGCAATTACATTTATATTTTCTCATCGTAATAACATTAATTCAGTTAGGTCAATGTAACGTGCTTCATATATGATCCCGATGTCTGTATTTACTGAACGATGCCTTCATAATGTGTAAAATTCATCAGAAAATATTTGAAAGTCCAGTCTGTCACGCCAAAATATTTGAAACCAGTTCAGTTGTAGCCAACGTGTAAGGATCTGTGCAGAGGATGGTGCAACCCCTTGTCAGACCGATCAGTGTTCACCTGTGAAACGGAAGGTGTGTATACAGAGGAAATTACTGACATGCTTATCTTGGTTTTTTCTGACACTCACTTGCTTACTCTCAACTTGTGATGGTTGTAGCAAGTTAAGTAAGCAGTTTCCTGTAGTGTTTCCTGCTCATCACTAAGTTTCTGCCATTTCACCGGTGACATTGCAGCAGAACCCTCTCCTCTCTCAGATCCTGCAGGTTCAGGTGGGTCTCGCTGCACAGGAATGGGGGAACCCAAATCTCCCAAGTTCCCCTCTGCAGAGGAAGAGCTGAGTTACTGGAAGGAACAGTCTGCAAAACACCAGCAGAGGTACCCCATGCCTTAATGTGTGCATATATTCATGTTTACACACACACACGTGTCTGAAGGGGAGGGGGGTTTTGTAGCTGGTTGGTAATAGCTCACCCCCCCCCAGGGCAGCGGAGGCTCAGGAGGAGCTGCAGGAGTTCCAGCAGATGAGCCGGGACTACGAAGCCGAGCTGGAGGAGGAGCTAAAGCAGTGCGAGGCACGGAACCGCGAGCTGCTGAACCAAAACAACCGCCTGCGCATGGAGCTGGAGAGCTACAAGGTACTGTGCTCAGCTGCAGATTAAACACACTGACCGCACTTAACCACAGAATGACCGCAGGCGACCACAGACTACACAGACTTACTCTCTGATTAAATACAGTCAACCGCAGGCTGACTGCACACAGCCACAGACCGACAACATTCATTAGCAAACTAGCCTCACTAAACCACAGACTGACCGCAGTCAATCGCGGGCTAAACAGCCTGACCGCACGCAATGGCAATAAACCGCGGACTGACCGTGCAATCGCAGGGCAGACCAGCCACAATCATGGCAAACTAACCTCACTGATCCGCAGAGCGACCGCACTCGACCGCAGGTGAACCGCTCTCAGCAGCAGGCTGTGCTTCGTCTCTGCAGGAGAAGTACGAGGCGCAGCACTCCGAGGCCTTCCGGCAGATCTCCACCCTGGAGGGGGACCTGGCAGAGACCACGGCCATCAGGGACCAGCTGCACAAGTACATCAGAGAGCTGGAGCAGGCCAACGACGACCTGGAGAGAGCCAAGAGGTGCAGTGCATGCGGGCGGGGTTTTGCTGAGCTGTGCTCTGATTTGGCCATTCAGGGCAGCGTGTCACGCGATTGGATAGCCATAGCCCCGCACTCCCGGACAGAAAAAACTGAAAAATTCTTTAACAAACAATCCAAAATGAAGTTGTGCGGGATCCTAGTTATGGCTTATGGGTGGGAGTTCCCGGTTTAAGGCTGCTCTGAATACAGCTCTGTGCATGCGCTGTGGAATGCTGTTCTGTTGAAGCTCGCTCAAGATTTGGGTGCCTGTCAATCACACCCCGCCTCCTCTGTTCCCCGCCCACAGGGCCACCATCATGTCTCTAGAGGACTTTGAGCAGCGCATGAACCATGTGATCGAGCGGAACGCCTTCCTGGAGAGCGAGCTGGACGAGAAGGAGAGCCTGCTGGAGTCTGTGCAGAGGCTGAAGGATGAAGCTCGAGGTCAGGGGTCAGGGGTCAGGGGTCTGGAGCCAGGGCCTGTACCCTGGTATTCTGGGAAATATGAAAAGATAGTGGCTGTAAATGTAATGATAATAATGCACTGCCTGTGCAGATCTGTGTTATGTGCTCATTATAAACCCAGCCTGTGCAGACCTTTATGTGCTCATATACCCTGCCTGTGCAGACCTGTGTTATGTGATGGTAATATACCCTGCCTGTGCAGATCTGTGTTATGTGCTCATTATATACCCTGCCTGTGCAGATCTGCGGCAGGAGCTGGCTGTGCAGCAGAAGCAGGACCGGAGGCCGACCCTCGCCCTGGGCAAAGACACCGACCCTCTGCCCCGCCCCCACACGGGCCTCCCGCCCACCCTGGCCACGCCTGCGGCCCTGCCCCGTAGCTCTGCCAGCACCTTCACCGCCCCCGCATCCTCCTACCAGCGAGGTGAGAACACCACAGCCGTCACAGACCACGAAGAGTAGAGGGATCCTTGGTTAGCTTATGCATACGAAGGCTGTTCTTCTTTTGGATTTCACCCCTATTCTCACCTCAATTTTTGAATGCCCCGTATTTCTTTTTTTAAATTGCCGCTCAGTGCAACAACTTCTGCTGTTGATTTGAGAAAGCACAGATGGGTAAGTGCTTTCCTTTGAAGCACGTGCCAGTGCTTTTGATTTTCAGAAGCATTCTTTCATACAACATAATTCAATATTCACTTAGGAAAACTTGATTCAAGCATGGAACATGGCTGCTTCACAGTGCTGTGGTAGCTATACAGAATGGCTTATGTTGCCAGAATAGAACAGTAATGGCAACACACAGCAATCAGTGTGTTATGGGCCCTACCATTTTGTAAGCCTGTTATGGGAAATGTTCTTTTGTGTTTGTGTTCAGGTGATGGATTGACTGCGACCTCCCTCACCACGTCCGCCCGGATTTCAGCCCTCAACATCGTCGGGGAGCTGCTGAGGAAAGTGGGGGTAAGAGATGCACACCCCCATCACCACCCTTTCAAAATAAGAGTCTCAAACCCCCATCACCACCTCTTAAAGTAGGCCTCCAACCCCCATCATCACCTTTAAAAAAAAAAAAAAAAGCCTCAAATCGTCTCCACCACCCTTTCAAGACCGTTTAGCCGCCATCATGTACGTTCAAAATAAGAGCCTCAAATTTGTAATCTTTCTTTCACAATAAAAGCCTCAAATCTCCACCACCGTCTTATCAAAAAAAAAAATTAAACTGCTGCCTTTTTGTTTCAGAACCTCGAGTCAAAGCTGGCCTCCTGTCGGGATTTTGTGTACGACCAGAAGGCGAACAGGCCGACGCCCACCGCGGGCCCCAGGGCACGTGCCGCCTCCCAGGACAGTTCAGACAACCCGCCCAGCGCCAACGGCGTGCCCGCGTTCGAGAAGGGGTGAGGAGCTGTGCCTGACCGCCCGTTAGGGTGCGCTCTCTTCTGCAGGAGTAACAACGTTATGGACTCCCATTTAGATTCTGATAGACTTCATTATATAATGTATACGTAAAACGGTGGTCCTGTGTAGTATAATGTTTAAGCAACTGGAGGTTGCAGGTTCAATTATCAGCTGTAATTGTTTTATCAAAGTATATTTGCATAAGGATGGCTACTGTGGATAATTAATTGCATTAATTTGCAGAATGTTTATACTGTATGTGTTATACATTTGTGAATATCAATGTGTATGTGTACGGTATGCATTATGTATAAAATATGAGCTGGATGTAGGCCTCTAGGCTAGCTTTCCAGTCAGGTTCAGATCAGGTTACAGTAACGGCTGGGTCACTGTGTGTGTTACAGATTAACAAAGAGGCTGGAGTATGGACCGGGCCCCAAGATTCTCCTGTGATCACCACACACACCTGACACACACTTACGCACACGCACACACACACACACACACACACACACACACTTACATACTGCCCTGCACTTTGCTGCCTCCACAACAGACCCACTTGTCCCCCAGAATTGCCTTTGGCGAGCCCCCACAGACCACCGGCCTTCTCCAAGTCGAGTGGAGGGGCGGAGCCTGACAGTGATTGGCATTTGGCTGCTGCTGCCTTATGGACTACGTTTACCTCTCGTGTCACTTTACAGCTGTAGCTGAGTTCAGCCAATCCGGCTCCAGACAGAAAGATCCGCGGAAGCCCCCAGAATGTTCTGTTTGTTTGGCCTTTTCGCCCCCCTCAGTGCCATAGAAGAGAACAAGCATGTGTGTTTGCCCAGCGAAGGGGAAGCCAAACACAAAGACAACAAACGGTATTCAGAGAACGTGTGAGATCATCTGGAATCTACTATTAGTTTTTTTTTTTTTTTTTTGATTGGGAAGACTGTTCTGCACAAAGATATACTCAAATGCTGAAAGATCTATCCAGGGCCAACACTGGTTCCCAGTGGCAAGCCCAAATGAAGCTGTAGAACGAGCAGTGAGGGAAACTTTCATGTCAGGGTGTGGCTCTTTGACAAGGGTGAAGCCTACACAGATTCTGAGCTTGTCTCAGTCCTTCTTACCTACAGGAGGTTCTGGTTGGTAGCAGAAGTATTTGGTGCTGTATTACAGTACAGAATGCCCATGGAGACGGTGTTGGACTTGGCCCCAGCCCTTAGCAGATAGTCTTGAGCTGCATCAGGTTGTAATGTTTCGTTTTCAGCAGTAGGGAGACTGCACTTACGTTAATATTACAGAGCTCAGTTCTGGTGGGTCTGTAAAACCTGTGCCGTGGCTCACTGCCTGGCTGTAGAGAATAATCACTTTAGCATTAAGCAGGTCTCACAACGGACTCAGTGCTTGATGAATCTTCAGGTGTTTTTCTGTGTCATGACGAAATTCAAGATTTTCTCAATTCTGCCTCTAAATTCACCTAGGAGTCTTAGTTTTTTTTTGTTTGACAGTAGATAAGGCTTTCTGTGAGATCTGTCACAGCTCGGCTGGCCAGTGGCTGGTATTGGTGACAGCAGCGTCTCCTACCCCTGCCTATGAAACCAGTGACGTTTGTGAATGATGGAATGTAATGGGAGGTGTAAATCATGATAAAGCTCTGGCCCTCAGAACAGTGTTACTTCTGATGAACAGCTCGCAAAAAGAAATGTGCTGCTGTGTGTTCAGGTCGTTTTCGGTTGACATTCAGTTGTCCTCTAATAGTTTTTTTGTGTGTTGTGTTTCTGTTCTTTTGTGATCGTGTATTGGGTGTAATTGATGCCTCCCTGTCCCTTTCTCAGGGGCATGTCAATGGTTAGCTGTGTGGAAGTGGAATTAGCAGGCGGGGGGTGAGCGAGCGTGTGACGCGATGCAGCACGCTGCTCTGTGGTTAGCGTAACTTTATCTGCCTGGAGCTACTGTACCCTCCCCTTTCCCAGTATGCCTCAAAAGGATCTCACAGTCTCTGTAACCGTGGGAGACTGAAGCGCCGTCAATCTCAAAGTAGGCGGGGCCGTTGTCACTCACCACTTTGGACCAATGCCCACGTTTTGCCTTGGTTGTCTGTACCTTTTTTGTTTGGTTTTTGCACATCAGTGATTGACAGCTCTCTGTAGCTCCACCCACGACGGGAAGGTCAGGAAGCCTCTCTCCTGTCAGTGGGGTTGTGAGGCCGGTCTCGTCTTCCCCGTGTCAGATTGTCAGGAAGGGGGGAGACTCCTCGTACTTGGTGGTGTTTTAGAGAAGGAGACTTTAGTCTGGGGTTGTGTGCTCTTTCCAGCTGTGGATTCACTTGCATGAGGAAAGGAAAGGTAGTTTTAGAAGGCCTTTCCTTCTAACTGGAGAGCACATTGTCCTGTTTTTTGTTTTTTTTGCTAAGCTCATGAATTTTATAGTATTTGGGGTAGGAGATGAGAAACCGAATTGATGCAGTGTAGATTTGGCATGTGGGTCAACCCTCAAAGTCACAATATACTTTACTGAGATGCTTAATCTCAAAATGTTATTTTGAACTTGTGCCTTCCATGAGCAATTATTATGGTCATAATATATAATAACTGGTTTGATAGTGTTTCAAATATTGGACCCGTTTCCCAATCAGTAATAGGTGTCGTAAATTTTGGACTATTATGCCGTTTGAGATTTGAAGCCTTAAAACGAAATGTGTGTCTGTGCCAATACGCATCCCATATATTTCTTGTCCCAGAAAGGAATGTAAACCCCATGTTATGTTTTGTGAAATGCGGAAATGTAAATACTTCCATGAAGGTTACGTGTTTTATGTTAAAAATATGAATTTGAGGATGTTTATTCCCCAGATTGTTCCTAACTGCTGGGTGCCAGTGTCCTATAGTATGTGTGAGGGACTTGCACAATTTCTACTCTGGTATTCCTTCACACTGACCTATCTAACTGAATTTTGAAATGTTTTTTCTGCTTTAATTCGGTCGCTCCAGAGTTGACTGAAAAAACACTGCAGTTAGTATAGACCAGACCTGGGTCAAATACGTGAATGTTTTGGATTCAAATGCTTTTCTGTGCTCTGTTGATCATGCCTGGTGTAATTGAGCCTGCCAATATGACCAGATGGCGGGGTTTTCACTTTTTGAGAGCTTCATTGGTTCCAATACACCAGACAAGATCAGTAAAGCGTAGAACAGTATTTGAATCCTAAACAAACCGTATTTGACCCTGGTCTGGTGTAGGCCCATTCCTGCCCTGGTCCATTTAGTCAGTCTTTTGGCATGAGGGCACTAATGAACAGGTAGTGTTACTAACGGTAGGTAGGTGTTGGGTTATTGAGAAGTTAGCAGTTAGGCGTTGGGTTAGCGACAAGCAGAGGTGGGTAGGTGTTGGGTTAGTGAGAGGGCTTAGAGGGTATGTACTGTAGACCGAAAGGTACAGACTGTTTCTCAGGGTCACTTTTAAGCCATAT
This sequence comes from Anguilla rostrata, assembly GCF_018555375.3. Lineage (NCBI taxonomy): Eukaryota > Metazoa > Chordata > Actinopteri > Anguilliformes > Anguillidae > Anguilla > Anguilla rostrata. The sequence continues at coordinate 11,472,270 of NC_057949.1, read as the reverse complement.
TTGCACACACACATTCTAGTTAGCAGGTGGCAGAATCCCAGGTGGGTGAGACCGGTGGTGGTAATAATAATCCAGGTGACTGGGACAGGTGTACAGGTATGCGTTCTGTGGATCCTGCTGCTACGGCTTTGAGATTTCCGCTCCTGTTCGCAGTGGCTGGGTGAGCTGTATTGTGATGTAATTCCTGACCCTGTCTCAGCCTCGCTCGATCGATCGATCGATGCTTTTGCGGTCCGTCATCCTATGTGCTCAGTCTGTAAAACAGCAGATTGATTTTACTGCTGTCATTTTCATATTGTTTTGTTTTTCTATTTTTATTTTTTTTTTGCATTAAAAGAACTTGAAAGTGTATTTGGGAAAAAGTGGTGCCTACTACACAAACACACAAGCACACGCACCTGTGCGCACAAACAAGGTGCTATAAAGGAAGCTGACCGTCGGCTTGTGTGAGCAGTGCAATGTTTATTTTCTCATTTTGACATGGCTTCACAAACAAAGGGCTATAGAATATAGAGGAGTGTATGGAGTAAATATAGGTCAAAATATATAGAGAAGAATATGAACATAAATATTACTGCAGTTCTGCACAGATATTTATGTCAGAACCCTTAGACTTAGATCAGGAGATAAAATAAAACCTTAAATAAGGTTTAATGGTAAAGCATTAATGGTAATGATGTTACTCCTTGTATCTCCATTAGGATGTTTAATGACTGGGTAGTGCTGTCTGTCTTAGGACCTGGAGTACATATCCCCACCCTGTGGTGCATTGTATAGTTCAAACTTCATTATGAGCTGTCTAATTTGGATTTTACACAAGTATGGCCTTTACAGTTAAGCAGTGAGAGAACGTAAAACACTGAAGCCTCTTTTTTGGAATAATTTGGCACGTTTGGCAAGTCTGTCTACATACAGATGCCTGTGGAAACAGAACCCTGACTTTACTGTTCAAAATTCTTATCCATTCTACTGGTCGGGTTATGGAGTTTTCTGCACAGATTTTCACCCTTTAAGATAAATCATCACTTGCAGCAGGTGTGGTTTTTTGCACAAAAGTCCCAGGTGTCTCAAATACTTTTACTTTATCCCTAATGTGGGTTCTTTAGCATGATTACTGTAATATTAAATCCGAGGAGGGGATGAGCCTAAATTAGTAATGGGGGAGTTTCTCCATGCAGGTTTTAAAAATACCAGGATTCATAAAGTGCATATTTTATAAAGTATAGCTTCCATTATGCGTATACTGTAAGGCACTGGCAATTTTACTGCTCACATGTTCACACACTGCTTAGCCACACATCTCTAATCTATTCTGTAGCATTCACCTTAATTTATATGTTTTAGCAAATTGATAATAAATAATCATAAATAAATCTCATGAACCCTGTTCCCCGATTCATTTTCCTGAAACACAAATCAGGCTGCTGGCCTGTTTTATGCAGAGTTTGTATTAAAGAATTATGGACATATTGCTGAACTGCCTGTATCTTTGCTATGTATGTGTGGAGGGAGTTGGAAAA
>NC_057949.1:10749762-10823240 GCF_018555375.3 Anguilla rostrata | reverse complement strand
ACCTGAAACATATCATTTTCCATTTGTATTATTGTATTCGTGATATTTAGCTTGATTTTTTATCAATTTTAAATGGGTTTTCTGAAGTTTTCCAAGCTACCAATGGCTTCAATTAGGGTTAAGGGCCCAAATTAGGGTTAGGGTTAGGAAAACCGTAAGTCTGAGGGTAAAGGCAAGTTGACGGCTGTGTTCAGCAGCTTGAAGAATAGTTGGGACACAGGTTTGTTAATGATTTTGAATGAGTCAAATATTTTCTACTGTAGCATGGGTACCTATGGCCATAAAAAAATGTGCAATATATTAATATTTTTTCAATGAAAAAAAATCTTTTTAAAAAACCTGAAACATATCATTTTCCATTTGTATTATTGTTTTCGTGATATTTAGCTTGATTTTTAATAAATTTAAAATGGGTTTTCTGAAGATTTCTAAGCTACCAATGGCTTCAATTAGGGTTAAGGGCCCAAATTAGGGTTAGGGTTAGGAAAACCGTAAGTCTGAGGGTAAAGGCAAGTTCACAGCTGTGTTCAGCAGCTTGAAGAATGGTTAGGACACAGGTTTGTTAATGATTTTGAATGAGTCAAATATTTTCTACTGTAGCATGGGTACCTATGGCCATAAAAAAATGTGCAATATATTAATATTTTTTCAATGAAAAAAAATCTTTTTAAAAAACCTGAAACATATCATTTTTCATTTGTATTATTGTATTCGTGATATTTACCTTGATTTTTAATAAATTTTAAATGGGTTTTCTGAAGTTTTCCAAGCTACCAATGGCTTCAATTAGGGTTAAGGGCCCAAATTAGGGTTAGGGTTAGGAAAACCGTAAGTCTGAGGGTAAAGGCAAGTTCACAGCTGTGTTCAGCAGCTTGAAGAATGGTTAGGACACAGGTTTGTTAATGATTTTGAATGAGTCAAATATTTTCTACTGTAGCATGGGTACCTATGGCCATAAAAAAATGTGCAATATATTAATATTTTTTCAATGAAAAATAATCTTTTTAAAAGACCTGAAACATATCATTTTTCATTTGTATTATTGTATTCGTGATATTTACCTTGATTCTTAATCAATTTTAAATGGGTTTTCTGAAGTTTTCCAAGCTACCAATGGCTTCAATTAGGGTTAAGGGCCCAAATTAGGGTTAGGGTTAGGAAAACCGTAAGTCTGAGGGTAAAGGCAAGTTGACGGCTGTGTTCAGCAGCTTGAAGAATAGTTGGGACACAGGTTTGTTAATGATTTTGAATGAGTCAAATATTTTCTACTGTAGCATGGGTACCTATGGCCATAAAAAAATGTGCAATATATTAATATTTTTTCAATGAAAAATAATCTTTTTAAAAGACCTGAAACATATCATTTTGCATTTGTATTATTGTATTCGTGATATTTACCTTGATTTTTAATAAATTTTAAATGGGATTTCTGAAGTTTTCCAAGCTACCAATGGCTTCAATTAGGGTTAAGGGCCCAAATTAGGGTTAGGGTTAGGAAAACCGTAAGTCTGAGGGTAAAGGCAAGTTGACGGCTGTGTTCAGCAGCTTGAAGAATAGTTGGGACACAGGTTTGTTAATGATTTTGAATGAGTCAAATATTTTCTACTGTAGCATGGGTACCTATGGCCATAAAAAAATGTGCAATATATTAATATTTTTTCAATGAAAAAAAATCTTTTTAAAAAACCTGAAACATATCATTTTTCATTTGTATTATTGTATTTGTGATATTTACCTTGATTCTTAATCAATTTTAAATGGGTTTTCTGAAGTTTTCCAAGCTACCAATGGCTTCAATTAGGGTTAAGGGCCCAAATTAGGGTTAGGGTTAGGAAAACCGTAAGTCTGAGGGTAAAGGCAAGTTCACAGCTGTGTTCAGCAGCTTGAAGAATGGTTAGGACACAGGTTTGTTAATGATTTTGAATGAGTCAAATATTTTCTACTGTAGCATGGGTACCTATGGCCATAAAAAAATGTGCAATATATTAATATTTTTTCAATGAAAAAAAATCTTTTTAAAAAACCTGAAACATATCATTTTCCATTTGTATTATTGTATTCGTGATATTTAGCTTGATTTTTAATCAATTTTAAATGGGTATTCTGAAGTTTTCCAAGCTACCAATGGATTCAATTAGGGTTAAGCGCCCAAATTAGCGTTAGGGTTAGGAAAACCGTAATTCTGAGGGTAAAGGCAAGTTGAGGGCTGTGTTCAGCAGCTTGAAGAATGGTTAGGACACAGGTTTGTTAATGATTTTGAACGAGCAAAATATTTTCTACAGTAGCCCTATGGCCATTAAGGACATGTGCAATATATTAATATTTTTTCAATGATAAAATCTTTTTAAAAGACCTGAAACATATTATTTTGCATTTGTATTATTGTATTCGTGATATTTACTTTCTAGAACTACTGTAGAGCAAAGTTCCACACACAGGCACTTGTTGACACATCTGCCTGTCTCCTGCCTCCCCTGACCACCTCGTGAAACCCCTGCTTTTTCCTGGCATGCTCCTTGTGTGAAACATTACTTGTTCATTAGTGATTTTCTGGTTCCAGCGCATGTTGATTCTGTCATTCCTCCTTGGCAACAAAACGGATGGCCCTGACACAATTATGAGGCTTCAATTATGGGGCGTGTGACAGCAGCATAACACAGACAGACACTCACATATGTACAGCTCACGTGCACACAAACACACAAACAGCTTGCATGTGCACGCACACACACAAATATCTGCTTGCATGGAGGGACAGGGAGATCAAAGTATTCTCAGCAGCCAAGAGGATCCAAACCAGCAAGTCAATCCACAATGCCAAACAGAACATTGTAAAAGCATCCCCAAAGTAAAGCTGGCCCAGTGGTGGTAGGTTTAGCACACGCTCCAGCTGAAAGATAAAAGCTGCTGTTGTTTTATAGACATGTTTTTGATGTAAACCCAAAAAAATGTGTTGTATCTATGCAGCCAAATTGAAGATAACAACACAGTCAGTTTATTGTTAAAAATCTATAGAATTAGCCCAGCTCTGTAGGTTTGAGGCCAGCTTCAGCCCTGCAGGTTGAGATTAAACCTCAAGCTGATATGCACGGCACCTGCCCTGGAAGCACTGCTCTTATTTTCCTCATTATTCCTCTCCTCTGGCTTTATATAAAAAATACTGGATTTATGACTCTGCTGCTCCACCTTGTGGTCATTCGCGACACTGCACTGAGGGAAGTTTCAGTGCCACCCAACACCCGTGCATGTCAGACGTTCAGTCTAAAGACTCTGGTCTATTTGCTGCCAGTATATGAGCTCAAAATAAATACAGAACTGCAGTATGGACCCCATTCTGAGATGGCTGGAATATCTTCTGTTCTGTGTATACCAAGAACCAGGCTTGCACTCACACACAGGAACGAAATGTGTGTGCCTTCTAAACTCACCACAGCAGATTGGATTGGGCAACACAGCAAAAGCACAGGATTTTCTCCTGCCTGGATGCTTCTTAGATTTATTATTTGCTTGAACAAAAACAGGATTGTGCCTGTTGTATCCTGCTATAATGCAGAGAATGAGCAGCACACTTACCCAACTGCGCTGCGCAGGTTTTTCTGACAGCACAGGCAGCGCTGCCCTGTTTCATGTAGCATGCGTTTTATTGGTCGACTCCACGTTACAGCACAGTGTCTTCAATCCCGCCCTCCAAATCCCCACCAACCCCATGCTGGAGCCGAGCCACAGCCCGACTCTGCCCTGTGTTCATGTAAAAATAATATCATAATGGAATAACCCAAGCCTGGGCCTGCGTAGTACTTTCTGTGTGGTCAGATGGTAGAGCAGTTAATGTTTGTCAGCTGTGAGACACTGTGGTGATTGTGGTTATTTTTTTGTTGGAAACCCTGAAAAGTGGCAATCTCTCGGGACTGGAAAGGTATGGCGCATGCCCTGCCAACCTGGACAGCCGACCTGGCATCCCAGTTACCTTAGCGGCATCTGTAAACTGATTGTGTAGCAGAAAGCACGCGGTTTGTGTAGCTCACTGCCATATCTGTGTTCCTGTGGGTTGCTAGCCGGTATTAAGAATGTGTTCTTTTGCGAGAAAGTACTGGGATCTCAATGGCACAACGGAGAGCGTTTCTTTCATTCTGCTACAGAAATACTGACAGCACAATGAGTCCAGCGAGCGATGTTTCTGCATTCTGTGCGTTTACTTGTCTTCCTAATATACTTTCTTCGTTTGTTCCTATTTCGCAGGACATGTAAAATAAATTTGAAGAGGTTCATCTCCTATGCAGTGCAACAAGGGACAGAACGTGACATGAGCCCTGCTGAACGAATTCACCCGGATTGCACAGCTCAACTGGAAAAGCGATTCAGAGCATTCCTGCAGCGCGGCTGCGGAAATCCGGCGAGCCGCGTTTCTAACGGGGACACTTAGCCCCGTTCGGACGTGCGTGTCTGCCGCTCCAGAACAGGAGCAGCAGAGAAGATATTAGTGTGGGTCAACGCCAGCTTAAAACCCAAATGTGCCACTCTGTTTGGGATAAAGGGGTCCGTTTCGATTTGGTCCGACCACAGTCACACAGAGATTAAGGTCCATCGGGCCCTGATTCAGATACTTTGAATCAAATACTTTAACCATTTAGACACCGGTAAAATTCCTGCCGATTACTGAAAAAGTTATTCGGAACAAAAATCTTCTTTCATATGATTCTCCGTTTTGTTAAAATAGTCTGAGATCTGCAGGAGATTTTCTAAATTGTAGTAGTATCTGAAGAATTGAAGTATATCTTATGGTAGTTGACCCAGGTCTGAGCATCGAACCCATCCCCGCCAGGTTTTAGCAGATATCAGTATTTTGGAATTGCTGTGCGCAGATGTGCTCTGATAGCAAGATGTCACAAATCCGTACTCACTGGATGTATTTCAATGTATGCTTGAGTGTTATAATGTACATGGCGTGCTCTAAAACAAGTAAATATTCTGATATTTAACTAAAGGTATTTTACTATATAATGCTCTTCCGACCTGTATTTTGATGTGCATTTGCAGACGTAAGGCCTTCATATCGGTATCCATTCAGCGTGAATATTTCCGAAACTCGAGTCGTGATCTTGTGAGCGACGAGTGAGGCACGCGACCCTCGGACTTCCTGTCTGCGCTGTAGTTGAAATCTTGCAAGCGAAGTCCTAGTTTATGCGCCACGCTCTCGACTTTCACGTCATTTGTGCCACTTATCGTGAGCTTGATAACGCGCACGTCTCTGTTGATGACTGAGATGGGGCAGGGCCATAGTCCATATTCTCATTCAGTACTGCGATTCACCTTTGACCTTTTTTTTGGGGGGGGGGCACAAAACTGATGTAACTGATCACGATGCACACACACACCTCAGCTAGGTATAGTTAATAACGTGACCGTAAAGTCATGAGTTTTAAAACAATGCATCCAGCGATCTTGATGATTCTCAGTTCTGAACTTATCATTATTTAATGGTGTATATAAGTATTTGACACTGTTTAAATGTAAGATGTGATGTACTTAAATAATTGTGTATAGTATTTCTTAGAGATGTTTATTTTCTATAAAGTAAATGTCATTGACTATAAAAGAAAAATGTTATTAAACAAATGAATTAAAATAATTTCTTGGGGGGAGGGGGTGGACGTCGCTTGTCGTCTGGGTTGGGGTCATGCGTTGATTCCTGTTTATTTTGGTAAATGTATGGTGTTTGTTATGCACATGTGTATTTAGCAAACAATGCTCTTATATCAACAGGTGTGATCCAGTTGTAAGTGCTACACAGGATCATGTGACCGCACTCTTAGCCGTTAACATTCATGGGATAGTTGGCTGTATTAAACAGCCATGAGTAACTTGTGCCTGACCTGACATTTTGAATGTTCCACTGTTCCCAAAGACTACAACAGAGCCACTGAGATGTGAGTGGCAGCTAACTGGGAACAGAGCTCTGAATCGAGTATTTGTAAATTTGTTAGTGATTCTAAGGAATTATTCAGTCTTGCACATGGTACTGTTTCATAGACGATGGTTTTCCTAGAACCGTTAATATCTCACTTTGGAAAAATGGACAATTGCAACAGCTATCCATAATTAAATGCATACATTTATTCATGTAGCATAATGACAATGAACCATTTATAGCCACACACACTACGGATGAGTATCTGAATTCATTTCATAATGGTAGTGGCAGTGCAGTACACTGGGTGGACAGAGGGTTGCCAGTTTGATTCCCAGGTAGCATTTCCTGGGAATCAGAAGCTTGCTCAAAGCACTACCAGTCTTTCAGGAAGTTTCTTGGTCTGCGCAGCTAATACCCAGCTGCATGGGGAATGAAATTGAACAGAAGTGGGGGGGAATGCTGTATGTATGCTGTATCAGATGCCCTGAATAGAAACACTAGCCAAGTCATATACACACACACGTACCACATGCTTCACCTCATTTGGAAATTCCACGAGAGCTCGGTGCACCTTGTTACAAAATTTTCTTTTTATTTACATTCTCAAAAATGAATCAACAGGCAAAGAGAAGCAGAGGAAACTGTTTAAAAACACCTTTCCACCTTCCTGTGACGCACGGCCCCCTACGGACTCGCTAGTCAGACCGGGCCATGCTCGGGACTCTTTTCACAGGGGCGGTCGAGCCCGTTCTGCAGATGAACGTGCGGGATTCGCAGGTCAGCGCTGCGGTCCTGGAGAGCAGGTCCAGCGTCGGGGCTAACGGGCTGGAGCAGACTTGCGTGCTCTCCCGGGAGGGGAGAAACGGCCAGGGATTAAATGTCCATCTTCAGCGAGGAAACGCAGCGGCTCGAGGACTCCGCCTAAATTATGTGTGGGGTTCGTGCCGTTTGACCACACTTTGACCAGTTCTTAAGCAAGGGTTCCCAAACCTTATAGCACCTGTCTCTCTCTCCCAAGAGAGAGTGAGGCCTCTTTTAATCTCCAAAATGAGACTTATGTATTAGCAGTGACTCACTGGCATCAGTTGTGCATGGTTCACAATAGTCCATAACTGCTGGCGCACTGTACATCCACCCATTATGGGGTTCACGAAGCCTCACTCTCCCAAATTCTTACCGAATGACACAGACATTTACCACAGGCAGTAAACGGTAACACTGAAGCATGTTCTTATCTTTCCCCCTAAATAACATTTTGCAGTAGTTGCCAGGATCTTGGTGTTCAGTTAAACTACAGTAAGCAGTCCTCATCGTGGCCATTTTAAGTGCATCGAGATGGCCGACCTCACAAGCGTGCGGAACTTGAACGTGACCACAAATTCTCATGTTGCCCCAATGTTCACAAAAATGTTCTTACAACAGTTTACTTGGGTGGACCCAAAAAGAAAAAAGGGAAGACAAGACTTTAAAATTGAGCCTCTGTGTATATTAGGAGGATACAGGAAGCTAAATACTGTCAGAAGACCACCGTGATCTTACAGAAATTATACTGGTGGAATAAATCAGAAATTTAACCAGACTATCTGACAAATTATTTTCTTTATATGGAAACCCATCCATTCTTCCTGCTAACTTCCTGCTGCCCCCAGAGGGTGGTATTCCAACTTGGGCCACTGGAGAAACAGAACGTATCACTCCACAATGAAAAAATACTGATCGGAGGGGAAAACATATAAGAAAAATTATAAATACACTTTTGAAATGTACACAAAAGAAACTATGAGAAAGCAAACTCATGAAGCCTTTTCGCTGTTCATTTGTCAAAATTAAGCCCAGCTAGGGTAGTGCAGAGAAGGTCTGTACAATTCAACTTATAAAAGGAGCTTGCTCACATTCGCGCCCACCTCCCTGGCAGTGGGACAGACAGGTGTGCCCAGACGGCTAGTTCTTACTTCAGCATTTTCAGATCAAAAGATTGGGAGGGGATTCTTTTCTAAGAAGGAAAAAAAAAAAAAAAAGCTTTCAACCACTTTACAATCCAGTAAGGTTCCATCTCCTTTCTGAGCTCAGGACACCCTGCGCCATCGTGTGGCCAAAATCGGTCACTGCAGTGCATCAAAAAAAAAAAATCAACCAGTTTTAATCAGGGAATATAAATAAAATAAATAACAATCAAAAGCCATAACACCAATCAAAAAAAGCATATTCAGTTCCATATATGGTAAACTAACAAATGCTTCCGCCCCCCTTGTAAGACTTTTAACTGACACTGATCCTCCATAAAGTAAGTTAAATAAAAACTAAAAATAAACAGAAGAGTGGGACTGGTTTGCATGGACTTCCTTTAACGTGGACCGCAGGGACTCAACCTCATGATGCGTGAGACAGAAGGGAGGGGACTAAAGCTGAAGGGTGGGGGCCTCTTCCAGCCGGGTGGTTGTTTACTTTCGCTCCGCTTGTCTGTACGAACTGCTGCAGGGTTTGGAGGGCCGTCTGGGATCAGAGACCTCACCTGTGTGCATGCGTGTGTGTGTGCTTTTCTAGGAGGAGGTGTGTGTGTGTGTGTGTGTGTGTGTATGCAGGTGGTGGCTGTCTGTGTTTGTTTGTGTGTGTGCGTGTGTGAGTATGTGTGTGTGTGTGTGTGTGTGAGTGTGTGAGTGCGTGTGTGTGTGTGTGCGTGCGTGTGTCTTTAGGTGGAGGTGACGGTCGTGCCGCTGCCCAGTTTAATGATCATCTGCTGGCAGTCGTGGAGGCTGCGCTTGTCCCCCAGCTTCTCCAGGGTCCGCGCCGCGTCCGCCAGCATGCCCACCCGCTGGCCCGGCGCCGACAGGAAGGAGGGGGGGAGGTACCGGCACGCCAGCATCACCGCCTCCGCCTGCTCCCGCTGGCCCGGGCGCGTCTCGCTCTCCTCTGCGCAGACACACACACACACACGCACACGCACTGTAACACACAGTACTGCACACACACACGCACACGCACTGTAACACACAGTACTGCACACACACACGCACACGCACTGTAACACACAGTACTGCACACACACAAACATCACTGCTCCCACTGGCTTGGTTTTGTCTTGCTCCTCTCTGCGCAAACACACACTCTCTCTCACACACACACAAACGCAGACACACGCACACGCACACACGCACTCACGCGCACACACACACGTGCACACACACACTCACACACGCACGCACACGGTACTGGACACACACCTGTTTTGGCCCCGGGCGTGGCGCGGCGGCGAAGGGTGCGGTCCAGGAGCTGGTGTGTGCGCGTGGGACTGGCCCCCGCCATCAGCCGCGCTGTGGCCTCGTGCAGGAACAGCTGGAGACAGAGGGAGGCTTCAGTCACATGACCAATGCCACACCCCCTCAGACCCCCCACCCCTCTGAATGCTCCTCCCACATCTCTATCCATATATTCTCCATATTACTTAGCCTGCATATAAATCCTGAAATAATACATTAAAATATAATACAATAAAAAAGTAAAATTCATTATACTTAAATATGTGATTATTCAACATATTATAAATAAATTACAAGTGTTAGATATTTTACTAAGAAGTCTGAGAAATTGAAGTCCCCAGAGCCTGAGAAAAAACAAGACTAGAAAGCCTGCCCTCAAAAACTGAAAAAAAGTCTACAGTATTTCAAAATGTAATTTTTAAGAACTTCACATTACATATGTGCGAGGTTAAAAAAAAAAATACAAATGTATGTGAAGACCACAAACAGGAGAAGTGATTGGAAACCAGTGTTGGGGAGTAGCAGAACCACATGCAATGGAGTTACTAGCTTAACTAAGGAGTGTGCTGTAGCCTGACTAATTTAAAAAGCAATCAGCTTTCAAGTAGTGAAGTTATTTTTTTATCCAAGTAGAAAGGAAGTGGGGAGTTTTCTACTAATTCTGTCAATAAATCACTAACAGTAGATATATATGAAGTAGAATACTGTCGTATGAGTTGGTGAGTTAATGTTTCTATTATGGTATCATATAATTACTGCTATAAAAGCTGGTTGGAACTGCAGACAAAAAAACGTGGAATATTAGATTGCATCCAATATCAAAAGTGCAAAGTGCATTACACAGAAAAAATTGTTGCTCTGCAACAGCAGCAATAAAGGTAGTGGAAAACCACTGAATGCTATGCTGCAGTGTGGTGTAAAATTAACAGACTGTTTTAGAGGACTGCACCCATTACAGAGTTAGTGGATGTCACTGTGCAATTTAAACTCACATAAAGACTAAAAAGTTTGCTGACAAATTTTGAAACCCATTAACCATTGTCTCATTCCTTTCCTCCCTCGGCTCATTCTCCACCATCCCTTCTTCCTCATCCCCTCCCTCCATCCCCCTCCCCCTCAGCGTTCTCTCTCCCCTCCCACCCACTCTCCCTCCATCCATCTCTCAGTCCCTCCCTCCCCCCCCTTCCCCCCTCCCCCTCTCTTTACATTACATTTATTTTATCCAAAGCGACGTAAAAAAAGTACATTTCATGGTCATAGACAACTGCTAAACACAGGTTCAGTAAGGTACAATACTTATTTTGTACAGCTATTTCTAGCCAAAAAATCTCTCTCCCTCCCTCCATCCATCCATCCTTCCCCTCCCTCCTCTCTCCCTCTCTCCCCCTCCCCCCCTCCTCCCTCCCTCCCTCCTCCGGCGCTCACCCTGCGCATGGCGGGCCTGAAGGTCTGTGCCAGCTTCCTCAGGGAGCTGAGGTCCTGCTGGAAGCCGTGCAGCTCGCTGGGCGTGGCCTGCAGAGCCCCGCCCGGCCCCACCGTCTGCTGCTGCCTCCACACAGTGGTGCGCGTCACCAGCAGCAGGTCGCACAGGAGCAGCTGCACCACCTGCACGTCAGAGGTCAGGGGTCACCAGGGTCAGAGGGGAACTCGTTCCGTTTCAGCACATTTGTTGGTGTGAGTGAACGAGTATGTGGAATTGTGTGTATGTATGAGAGTGTGTGTACAGTATGTGAGAGAAAATGAATGTCTATGTGTGTTTGTGTGTGTGCGAGTGTGTGTGACTTTGTGTGAGTGTGAGTGGGAGCCCGTTGTTGGATGTGGCCCAGCTCAGTGCTGCACTGCAGAAACATTGCACTTGGTACAGACACATGCAATGCAACTACAATGCACCACAGAACCAGCCAGCACAGGACCCACTGCCTGCAGCCCAGCCCTGGACACGCGTGTGACGCGCAGATGAAGATACACAAAAGCAGCAGCACACCACATCAACATTCATCTCAATACGAGAAACTGCACTGAAGAAGGGGGTGTGGCCTGGAGGTAACAAGACAAGTACCCTAAATATTTGTTTCATTGATACAGATATAACATTGAAATTAAATATATAATTTCTCACTAATTATTTATTTAGCAGAACAGATATGTCAAATATATATTTTTCTTCAAATATTCAATTGTGTGTCTTACATTTTGATATATGATATATATTTATTAAGTTGTCATATATTTATTTATGGTCACAGATTTAATATTTAAAATAAATACTTAAAATCAGCAGGTTTCTAACACATTTATTTTAAAAATCTGACAAAATAAATGGTCTTATTAAATATTTAATTTATCAGTTAAATCTGTTATTCTAAATAAATATATAACCACCTAATAACTAAATTAGAGACATTTTATTAAATATTTAAACTATAAATAAATATTATTTAACAATTATATATTTATTTTTATTATATACAAATATTTAGCACTTTGTTAAATATATATATCGTAAATCTCAGGTTGAAAAATAATTATTAACTTAAATGCTAATTGCTGAACTTTACACTTGGCAGGATTTAACAAATATGCTAAATATATGCTAAATAACCACACCCACCTATGACTCATTGGGTCAACTAGGCCCTCAGGAACCGTGTACTTCAGAAGTCACTGAGACAGAAGTTTAAAGGTGGACACTGGTGGTGATTTCTATATTGTTTTGTACATTCAGCTTAATATTTCATACATTTAAGTAAATGTTTAGCTAAATGTTTGATACATTTAGCTAAATGTTTCATTTATTAATATAAATGTTTGGTTTATTTAGCTACATGTTTCATATATTTATACTTAAAATATTTAATAAAATGCCTCTAATCTGAATATAAGTCACATATTTATTAGGTTGTTATGTATTTATTTAGAATCACAAATTTAATATATACTTGAATATTCAATAACATAATTTATTTTGTCAAAGTTTTAAATTATATGTGATAGAAATAGTTATCCATTTTTCTTTGTTTATATCGTGACAGGGCACTTTCTTCATATCGTGACTATGGCAAGGCACTTTGTTCGTATTGTGACAGTGGCAGGGTACCTTGTCTATGTTGCTGCAGTAGCAGTGTGGTCCCAGGTTCAGGCTGTCCCTCAGCAGGCTGCTGGCCCGCTCACTGTGACTCAGACTCAGCTGGCAGTTCTCCGGTTTGGACAGAGCAGCGCGAACTGCCTTGAACACGCTCAGCATCGCCCTGGGCAAAGGGCTCCTGCACGGAATGACACAGCTTAATAAGGTAATGCTCAGTGTGTGTGTGTGTGTGTGTGTGTGTGTGTGTGTGTGTGCGTGCGTGTGTGTGTTCAGCATCTCACTCTGCATTCTGCAGACTGCGGGGCAGGTGTTCCACGGCTGGATAAAGCCTCTCTGCTGCCACGTCGTCTCCCTGCAGCCAGTTGATGATGACCACCGCAACACTGGACCACCACTTAGAGTGAGGATCGCACCCTGCACACCACAAACACACAGCGCCTGCGTCATCAAACGCACACACACCGCGTCGCCACGGACACTGGACCGCCACTTAGAGTGAGGATCGCACCCTGCACACTACAAACACACACCGCGTCGCCACGGACACTGGACCACCACTTAGAGTGAGGATCGCACTCTGCCCAAAACAAATGCACATCATCATCAAAAGCAACACGTACACCCCAATGGACACACAAGACCTAAACCAACCGCCAATCAAAAGGAAAGCACAGAAACCTGCAGACACTGTGGTCCTCCCGGACTGGAGATAAGCCTGCATTTTACACCAGGGGAACACGCCGTTGACGCTCACCGGTCAGGGTGGCCATGTTGGAGCCGATGGCGAAGGACTGTGTGGTGGCGCCGGCTGCGTCCGAGGAGCTGGTGAGCAGCTGCAGGTACTCCAGAGCGTCAGAGTACTCCCTAGAGAGGAACAGGGCGCTTAGCACAGGGGTACTGAACACCGTTCCTCTAAGGACTGGTATGCAGGCAGGATTCAGTTCCCATGCATTCCCCTGGCTCAGTCAGATAATGATCTCTACACACCAGCGCCGGTTCACTCGTGGAATAGACCACAGTTAAACATTTCATACAAGAACAAAAGAAGAAACCTTCGATTTCCATTCATGAGCTAATCATTAAATGCAGCCAGAAAATCAGATCATGTAGGTGATTGGGGCTGTGAATAATTAAAAGCAGAAGTTGGCATAAAAACCGGAAATAGAGCTCTAACTGCCCACTGCAACGGGAGGGGGGGGGGAGCTTGGCGCTTTCTCACAGTGCCGCCAAAAGGCGTGATGGTTTCTGATTGGTCACTCACCCGTCGCCTTTGCCGGGGGTCTTCTCCTCCTGCGGCTGGGCCACGCAGTACAGCGCCTTCTCCAGCAGGTGCTCCCGAAACGCCTGCGTCACCTGAGCCAGGGGGTCCACTGCGGGAGGCAGAGAGAGCGTCACCGCTAGCCCAGCGAGCGCCATGACATTCCACCCTGGAGAAACGCCATCCGAGCTACAGATCCGCTGGGCCTGGATAGCCGCAGGGACGGCTGCTTTTCACCACTAGTCCCAACCCACAGAACCCTTTATCAGCACCATCCTGTCCAGGTTATGACACTAACAACTCGCTATTCATAATGGGTTTGGGGATGGTTTTGGAGATGGGAGTCGGATTTTGGCGTAAGTTTAGAGTTTGGGTTGGGCTTTGATTAGTGTTGCCATCTCCAGGAAAATAGACAAATTAAATACTACAACTACAATCCCAGGCTACTGTAATTTTATCAGTAGGCTACGATATGCATTTCTTTGTTTTAAACTGTGAATACGTTTTGTACTTTCTGTTCTAAAGGCCAAAATGAAATTGCCACCAGAGAGTTAAACGTAGTAATGCAGTACTGTATCGCCATGGTTGCAGTTAACTGACCGGTGTTGCCAGCCTGGCTGTAGATGCTTTCTTTGGGGGTGCTGCGTACGGCCCAGTCCCCGTCCACGAAGAAGCGATGGCCCAGGGGGTGGCAGAGCCACTGCATGGCGGGAGGGACGCTGCCGCTGGGGGAGAGGCAGGCCTGCCGAGCACTGCCCAGGAACACACGCTGCGGGGGGGGGGAGATACACAGACTTCACACACCGCACCAGATAAGTACTGATATCAGGGCAACGACTCAAACACCCAAGAACAAATTTTCTGGAAGCGATGATGACATTAAAACCTGACTTTGGTGAAAATTTGAGTTTTTTTCGCAGGTAAACTACTTTCGAAATTAAAATCACCCATAACTCTGCTGCCACTCATTTTGGGGTGAATATAATATGTATGTAAAAGATAGAGGTGGAAAATACCTTTAAAATTTTGGTGTGGTGGTACAAACATACACAACATCGTACAAACTTTGCAGGGGAGTTACACACAGACACACATATACACACACTCGCTCTTACTCACACACACACGCACACACTCACACTCACACTCACACACTACACACACACACACACACACACACACACACACACACACACTCACAGCGATGAAGTGCAGGGCGCGGGGCAGGCTGGCCTTCACCCGGAGAGCGGCGGAGACGTAGATCTCGGCCAGCGTGGCGACGGGCAGGCTGTCGGCCGCGCACTCGGCCAGGTTGACCGCGCTCAGCGCCATGTGCACCGCCGACAGGTGACTCCCACACAGCTTACCTGCGCACAAACAAAACAAGCCAAGCAAAATGGCGTCTTAAACACTCCATACCGGCAAAAAATGAAACACGCAGTCACGTATAAAAACAACATGACTTGTCATCAAGACGTTCTGTGTGTGGAAGATAAGTTGCTTTGAGGGTACTGATCAAAAGAAACGGCATCTGCTAAAACATTCCTCCTCATGCGGGTCAAGCCTACTGTTCACCACTGACTGCTAAAACCACACAGGCAGGTTTGTATTTAAAAAGATGTCATCATTAAAATGAATACAAAATATAAAGAATCTATCACAGTATATTTCATGTTAATATAAAATTGACTGCAATTTTATGAAATAATAAAGTATTAGTTATTATGTTTCCTTCTCATCTGACCAGACCCCACTTATCACCAACATTAGCCCTTAGTTTACACTGGTTTAATGTAACAGCACAACATTTAACATTATTTTCAAAATCCCTAATGGTTTCTAATTATAAATAACTGTGGGAATTATTTATAATAAATAAACTACAATTAAAATTACAAAACAACAGACTGAAGAATTTCAACCTTTTGTTTTATCATTTAGTAATAATTACTTAAGAATTGTTTTCAACAATATAGTTATAGTATCTCATAATTGCTTTATAATCATTAACAGTAGTTGGCCACATATTCGATTTTAAACATTTAATGACCCACCATTACAAAGTTAAACATTAATAGATTTGCAATTCTTGTGGCAGAGAGAGGGGGATTTCCAACTGAAAAAGAGAAGGCTGCAGTGAACTGGCCCAGTAGCCGTGAGAGAGAAGCTAAAACTGAACCACTTCAGTAAAAATTCACCTGTATGAATGATCAACGTGCAAAAACATAAACCCCTTTCCCAGATAAAGGCCCATAAAACGCCAAATAACAAAAAGGGAAACTCAAACTGAGGTTAAAAATGTTCAAATATTTGTCATTTTTTCCCCAATCAAATCTGTACTTGACCCATGAATTGGGCGATTTTAAATAATTAACAGTAGACGTTGGCATGAGAACCAAGAAACCCCCCCAGGAACAGGGTCCCCTCATCTGTAATAAAGCCCCTCTTAGTGTCCTAGCTGAGCTGATCTGACTGCTGCCCCCTACCGGTCATGTGGAGCTGATGCAGGCGGTGGTAGACCAGGGCGGCGTCGCGGCTGCTCTTGCGCGCGTCCTCCTGCAGGGGGCGGTCCGCCCTCAGGCCCCCGGCCCGGCCGGCCAGCCAGCGGCCCACCCACAGCCGCTGCAGGCAGAGCCGAAACCCCGCCCACAGCGCCGCGCACGCCTGGTCCAGCTGCGACGTGGGGAGGGGCCGGCCCAGAGCCTTCAGACACGTCCACAGGTTCTGAGACGCCTGCGGGAAGTCTCCCTGCAGCAGGAGGAGGGAAGAGAGTACGGAGAGAAGGAAAAAGGAGGGAAAGAACGGCAGATACAGGAGAGAAAGAGGGAAAGAGAGAGAGATGGAGACGGAAAGGGGGTGAGAGAAACAGAAAGAGTGTGAAAATGAGAAGAAGGGATTTGCATTTCGGTTGGATTTGCTTGCTTATCATAGCTCATTTTCATCTGAGACTCATCATCATTACTCATACACTCGCTGGTCTGTGAATGCTGCTGGCCAGGTCTGGCACTGCTGCTCATGTAAATCAGGAGAAGGTACTCCTGTTCCTCAACACTGTAAGCCACTCAGGACGTGAGCGTCTGCTACATGACTAATGAACCTTAGCGTAAAGGAAGATTAGCGACAAAAAGTAAAAACTATTCAATGGCTAAAAAGAAAAGATGACCCACGTCACCTCTAGGAGGCAGCAGAGGACAAGTTACAACACTGATGAGATTAATAACTAATAAAGTTTTGTTTACTGTGGTGCAAATTAACAGAGAAATTACTGGCAAAGCCATCAGAACACATGCTGGTGTAATATACACATGAATATAAGTTCAAATCAGTTGAAATGACTCCCTAAATTCTGGAACAAAATGTAGTGGAGAAACAAACCCAGGATGGACACCGCATGAATACCGCTCACAAGGGTGGATAAACACACAAAAACCTCAAATGTCCACCCAGTCAAACTCTGTCCCTGGGTGTGTGTTTTTAGCGCGTTTCCGGGGTGCTGGGGGCTCACCCGGGCAAGGTCCAGGTCGGCCTGCTTGCGGTGCCTCCAGAACAGGACGGAGGAGCCGGAGTGGGGCCGGGTCACGGGTTCGCCGTACACCAGCAGGCGGATCAGAACCCCGACCACCAGAACCCCGTTCAGCAGCCAAATCAGCAGCGTGGGAACCATCCAGTCCAGCCAACCAGAGCCATCTGCAGGGGGAGGGACCGGAACCTGTCACTCAATCCGACCGCCACATTCGCTCTCTGTGTCACCACTCGCATACATATCTACGCATATGTAAGTACTCTAAGGAAGTCTTTGATTATGTTTTCCTTATGTGTTGCCATGGGAACGGCGTGGATGTGATCCCTTACCTCCGCCGTCCAGACCCAGCATGGTCCTGCCCGTTCCAGAGTGCTCCGGGGTGCCGGTGGTTGCCGTGGCACCCGCCCCGCCGCACAGCAGGGCCGCCAGCGGGTTGACGGAGAGGAAGAGGAAGGTGAAGGCGCAGAGCGCCAAGCGAGAGCGGTCCAGCATCCCGACCCCGCCCGCTGCACCTGCCCCGCCCACAGCCAGCGTCTCAGACTGCACTGCTGACTAAGAGAGAGAGGGAGGGAGGGAGATGGGGAGGGACAGAGAGGGGGAGGGGTAGAGGGACAGAAAGAGGTGGAGGGAGGGACAGAGAGGGAGGGATGGAGGGAGAGAGACAGGGGTGGAGGGAGAGTGACAAGTGTAAATGTGGGACACAAATGGACCATGCACCAATAGTGTGTGTGCGTATGTGCAGGCGTGTGCATGCAGGTACCTTGGTCTCCTCCACCATAGGGCTGTCGGGCTCAGAGTCGCTGCTGCAGTGAGAGTAGGGACTCCTATTGGGCGAGCCGGCATCTGAGGGAGGCGGGGTCAGCAGCTCAGCCTTCACCTCCCCATCAACCTCCATGGCAACCAGGTCCTTCAAAGACTCTGCAGGGAGGAGGTCAGGGGTCAGTCGTTAACGCTCACCTGTACATCTCTGTGCATCAGCCTATCGGCCAGCTGGCAGACGGAACCATCCGGAACGTGCGCGGGAAGATGGGCGGGGAGGGGGGAGGCACTCACTGTTCTCCTGGTGCGCCATCTTCAAGGCCATGTTCTCCTGCTTCAGCTTCTGGTTGGACTGCTGCAGGAAACGGATATAGTCGATCGCCTTCCTCAGAACCGCCGACTTGTTGAGCTGTCCAAAATCAAAACAAGATAAAACAGGTGAAAAAAAGACTGTTGTTCACAATTTTGTGTGAAATGTTGTTACATTCCTCTGGCGCCCCCGCTTGGTCGACTGTATATTGCATCTCTCATCTAGTGTGTTTCTCAAGTCTCAACTACCAGTCTCTCAAATTCACAGTTTATTGCTGCAACAAAAAAAAAAAAGAGGAAAACATTGTTCTGTTGAATGGGAGGCCTCTCGTTTCTTCTTCCCCTTTTCTTCGGTATTAACAGGTCTCTGTTCCCTTTTCTCTGCGCGCGCTGGCTGACTGCACTCCCCTGCCTGAGGGGGGCGAGTGAGTGAACTCCGCGGGGCGCTCTCACCTTGGCCTCCGTGCCGGCCACCAGGTCCTTGAGCTCGAGGATCTTGTCGTTGATGGAGGAGCGGTAGCGCTTCTCGATGGCGTTGTGGGCCGTGCGCTTCTCGCCCTTGTGGGGCAGGCCCACCGGCTTGCCGCTGATGGCGATGCGGTTGATCGGCAGCTTCTCGGCGTCCATCATGAGGGGGACCGTGGTCAGGATGGTGCCTCCGCTCATGAGGGCCTGAGGGGGGGGGCGTCACAGGGGTCAAACTCATTTAATGAGAAAAGAAACCTTAAGCTGCCCAGAGCAACCCTTATTATTACGAATGTGCACCGATTTCTACAAATGCATACATATTTGTAAAGACATATTTCCCTACACAAATACCTCATGCTTTTTATACGCAAACCAAATGTATGCTCCGAATTTATGCATGTATTTTTGGCAAGAAGACATTCTGAAATGTAAAGTTCACTTGTGAAGTGTTGAATCTGCATTTGCGGATTGAGGGACGAGTGTGCATTCAGTGACGTAACTCTGTGAGTTTCCTTTTTTATTTTTGAAACCTGAACCTGCAAACTTCTGGACTTGCGTCCCAAGCTCTGATTTCTGGGGGTAACTGAGATGAGCGGAAGTACCTGCAGGGAGGTGTTCTGGAGCGCAGACCGAGTTTGTGGGGTGCACAATGCAGAGATTTGGTCTGTGCTGGGGCTGTGTAGATGGGTCTGTGTACCTGCAGAGAGGTGGTCTGTACTGGTGTGGTGGAAGTGGCCAGGGTGGTGATGCAGGGCGTTGCCATGGTGGTTACCATGGTGCCGGAGTCTGGCTTCAGTGTGGTCAGCAGCAGGGAGTCTGCTTTAATGAACTGTGGCTGAAGCAACACCTGAAGAGAACAGCGAGAGGAAGTCATCCAACAGTCATTCAACAGGAAACGCCATTTCACTGTACTTATACTCTACAATATTTCTGCTTTTTAATGTATCACGATTCGGCTGGGATGAATTCAGCTAGAACTCACTGACGGAATGACTCAGCTAGAAGTGTTAAATTCCCCTTCAAATCTAAAATTATGAAACCAAATTTGTTTTTAATAAAACCCTGATATGTGGAGTCATACGGCAAACATTCGGGAAATGCTATCCCTGCTTTTCAATTGTGGCCATGGCGACAAACAAACTCACTGGAACTTGCTGAACGTGAGGAGCGACGGTCTGTGTGGGCGGAGTCGAGGAAGTGGTCAGCATGGGCTGAGTGGGCAGGCTCTGGACCTGGACCTGGGCCTGGATGGTGGTTGGCTGGATGTGCTGAGGAGAGGCGGGGAGACTGGACAAAGGCTGGGCAGAGCCTGCTTGACTGACAGCTGCAATGCAACAGAAAGAATGGCACCAAAAATGGTGAATTGCAGCTGGAGTTAGGAAATTTAAATATTGTCTGAGAAACCAGCTGACCAAAATCAGCCGACTAAAAACATTGAACATTTCACTCCACCCACTCAGGCTGCAGTGACTATTTAAAATGCAAGTAACTCCAAGCATGTATAAAGCAGGACTTCACAGATCTGCACAAGACAACCAGGTAATATTGCATAGGTTTAAAAGGTATAAATGAAGAAATACGTAAATATGAACTAAATATGCTTAAAAAGTATTCTTCCATGTTGGTGAGGACTCCCCAGACTCATGTTTGGGAATCTCCGGCTTAAAATGGCGACCCTGGATCTGAGGAATTCGCTGAATGCAGCGCACGTTTCAAACAGGAAGTTGTGTCGACCCCTCCCTCCCTGTTCACCCGGGGTCAATGGGATGACGTTACGCAGGCGGAGCCCGGTGATGTCACAAGCAGCCGGCACATGCGGAGGTCCGGACTCCGGACCCTCCGGTAACATCTCGCTGGCTTTTATCGCAACAGGGGGACGATTGCCCAACACGCCGTCTAGACAGCCAGCCCGCCCCTGTCAAACTCACGCTGGCCACTGACCCGCTGCGGCCGCCACGCTGCGGAGCGCGCGCACGAGCGCACGAGCATTTGTGTGTCAAATGCTTAAACCTGCTCTCCCGCGCGCGTGTTAATAACGTTTGGCTAATATTTTCCTCCTTGTGAAATGACAGCAGCTCAAGCCGCGCGCGTTTCTCTTTTGCTTTGACACTCAAATCTCCATGCAAACATGCCATGGGCTGGCAGACCATCGACTGCCTTCCAGTGTGATGCTGCCTGTAGCACTGTACCAGCAGGTTCTCGGAGAAACGCAGCGGCAATCGAACGCAGGCGAAAGAAACTGAGAAAGGATCACCTGGGCTTGGGGTAAACAAATACGGAATTTAAACGAGTACACACAGGTGCCCCACCCTACTATATTATGCTATACCAGCCCTAACATTGTGAATGCACAAAACCTTCAAATGTCGACAGCTAAATTCCAGCGCGTTTTTAATTGTGTGCCTGCTGCACTGGCTCAGCATTCTGGGAGTTGCTATGTAAGCCATTGATTCGGAGGTGTGTTATGGTTGCAGATTCTTTATATTTGTATGGTGCCTTTTGCAAGCAGGTTATAACCAGTGCTTTACAGAGGAAAATTCCCCAGAGAAAAGGCGTTAGTACAGGTAAGTGATTGGGTGAATCCTTACCTGTGTATCCGCCCTGGGGGGTGTAGCTGATCAGGGGCTGCTGCGTTTGTGGGGGTGTGGTGAAGAAGGCTTGGGGGGCGGTGCTGAAAGCCGGGGAGGACTGCTGCGGCTGGGACAGCCGGGGCTCCGGATTGGCCGGGGCAGGGGGAGGCGGGGTCAAGGGGGTGGGCCGCATTTTGGGTGTCGCTATGGTGGGGAGGGGGGGCTGCTGGAAGGCAGGGGGCTGGTACGCCTTGGTGGGAGGGGAGGAGCTACGGGTGGTGGGTGGGCCCAGAAGGGCGTCCAGGTGAGGCATGCTGCCAGGTGTCAGGGCTGAGGAAGAGGAAGAGGAGGAAGAAGAGGAAGGTGAGGAAGAGGACGGGCTGGCCGTGGAAAGACCCTGGACGTCCGCCGGGGGGCCCACCGCTCCGAAATGGGGGGGATCGAACAGGCCAGTGAACTCCATGTCCTGGTGGTTAATGAGCTGCAGCATGTCTGCGAACATAAGAGGCCAAAGGGTTAGCGCAAGGGGCTAATGTCATTTTTACATTTTTTTTAAATATTTACATCACTGCATTATGTAAACTCATATAAATTTGTCCCACAGAAAATCAAATTTTGACACCTATGATGTAAAAAGCTCATTTCTATGCACAAAAAAGGTCGTGAAACACTCATATAATAAAAATGCAAAAAAAACGGTCTCTACGCTTGACAGCCACTTGAAACGTTCAGCATGACTGCAGTGAAACTCAGCACATCTAGATTTTAAAAGCAGTGCAACAAGCATTCACGGCTGATTCTACGCAGGGGAGTCCAGGCTTACGATGCACTTGCGCTACACGTAGGCTAATCTCAGAGCCCCAAACAGAACTTGTGACTCAAAACAATGGCTTGGGAATGTACAGAATAAAATTTGGTCTCTAAAAATTATTAAAAACTTTCTGGCTAGCAGACCCGACAGACTAGGGTTGGGTTTTCACCCTAATTCAAACAAAAAAGCACACAGAAGAAGCCCTGATCATTAAATTTCATAGTGAAATGGCATGACTGCCAATTTGTTTAAAACTCTTAAACATTTAGAAGCCTTTAAAAAATGAACAAAAAAAATCTCAGGGTGTCCAAAGAATATTTAGGAGGTCAAACACATTTTCCTTCAAAAACAGTTTTGTAAACCTCAAGGGTTTTCATTTGAGTAGTGATCTGGGGTTTTTCAGGTTTGACCCCGTAGTGTGAGAAGGGAATAACCTTCTCTGCACAAGATTGCAGACTATGATTCCCAGGCGTAGCAAAGCTGTTGTGTAATTGTGAAATGCTTCAGTAAACATCCTACAGCATAACGACAAAATGTATGAATAAAAGGTACACCATACAATTCTCCCAGGGATGAGGGGGTCAACTAAGCTGCAATCAGAACTCTCAACAACAATGTTTGCAACCTACAATATGGAGCCACCAATATTTAACTAGAGTACGCATTATTCTAGAGAAAGAAGAAAACCGTTCTCTGTTGCTGATTGGCAGTCCCACCCTGGCGGCTGAAAAATTGACAGAATAGTCCCCATGTGATCATCATCCTGGCCCCTAAATTTGGTAATGGTCTGAATGACAAGCACGGGGTGAGCCACATGCCCGTGGAAACTTCTGGAAACTGCCAGAAATAAAGCAGTAACACACCCTCTTCAACCACGTTCCACTACTCTCCTTCCGGACCGGAATAAACCAAGTGTCAAAGAAACTAATGCCGTGTTTAAATGACTGCAGTGAAACTGTGGAAGCACGCAAACTGCCTGGCGC
Source organism: Anguilla rostrata (assembly GCF_018555375.3). Lineage (NCBI taxonomy): Eukaryota > Metazoa > Chordata > Actinopteri > Anguilliformes > Anguillidae > Anguilla > Anguilla rostrata. Next base: position 10,800,306 of record NC_057949.1, on the reverse strand, counting down.
AGTTCACTCTCTCTGCCTTCACAGTATGAATTCAAACAGCTATACTTTTATACTTTTTACAATTTACTGCATATGAAAATGAGTACAGTACACAGCCTACATCTTTTCTTGTTTACACAAGTTTTATCAGTCGTTTTACATGTAGCAATATTTAAGTTAGGCATACACCTGGATTAAAAGGCAAATGTGATGTTGAAACATTACTATTAAAAAAAACACTGCGGTTTACAACAAAGCAAGACTAAACCTGAAGCTGCTGCACCAGCCTATGCACGCTGCAATACACAGCGCTCGATAAGAACTATAAAAGTACTGCCACCCATAATATCCCAGTAAGTGGTTGTGTTTTTATTTCAAGATATTTCAAAGCATTCTCTACAATGATATATATTTTTAAATCCAAGTGTAAAGGGTTGACAGAGTTTCTCTGGGTAAAAGAGGGCGGAGATCATATAGCACTGCAGGTGCTTTCATTGCAGAACTCTTTTCACGGGGCTAGTCTTCTGCAATAAAACTATTTTGGCAGCCAGCAGTTTGATAGACGGCAGAAGGAAAGTTGTGCCTCGCGGACAGAAGCGACTCGTTTTAAACGGCCTTGCTCAACAGCAACCTTCCGCTCGGGACACACAGACACTTTTTAATTGAGAATTTTAATATTAGACTGTTGTCTGCTTTTAATAAGATACGGATTCCTTTGCTTTTAAGTCTGCTAGTTGCGCACTGGATCAAAGGAGTTTTAACGAACAAATCCCAGGGCGTCAGCGTGATGAAATGTTTTTCTGACGCTCGCATGCCTCAAGGCTGCACCCTATTCCCAGCACTCTTCAGCATTTGCAATGAAATCATGCAAAACCCCAAGAATGGTCTATTCTGGCTGCATAATAAATCAGAACTAGCACAAATAATAAACCAGGCCAATTTTCCTTTAAGCAAATACAACTGAAACACTTGTACAGCCTTGCCATGAAAAGGAAAGCCCTCCAAATAGTGTACCTGATAGTACCCAGGAGATGCTGTGTGAAGGCGTTTATGGTTGTCTAAAGGTTTGATGTTTTAATATTATCTTGTTTTTAACCCGTATACATTTCCTTTCTCTGTGTATTATTCCCCGTGCTACTTCTGGTTACAACCCTCTACATGCCAATCAAAACTGGAGCAAACAAATCTCAATGATCTGAGAAAGTAGTACCAAGATGTTATAAAGAGGAATTGAGTGTTTTTCAACAGCCAGGACGATCTTACACAAACAAAAATCATAATTTCATTTATACAGTGTTAAAGAAAACAAATATGAATACGATATGAAGCAAATTTTATTCAATTGAGGTTTCTAACGAGTGAGAGTGCATTTTCATCTTGAAGGTTCTTAGACAGCCCACTGCTGGAGGATTTGGCATTGGTCATTTGGATTTGTCTCATAAGTAACATGGTAGTATCAATCAGTGCTGCAGGCATTTTAGTGGGCTGCCAGAAGAGAGCTCAGTGAACAGAAACGCTGTCAGACCTCCTGCTCTCATGATTAGACGTGCCATACTTCACATCAAAAGTAAGTGTTTATTTTCCCATTTATAAATTTGTAAATAATAATAATAATAATAGTAAACACTTTAAATGCAAGGGAAACAGTAACTTCTAACCCCAATACAAACAGGTTAGTCTGTTTTTAACTAAACCAGCCAAGGTGGGAATTGAAAAAACCAAAACATTTTGGACATGAAAACATGAAGAAAAAAAAGTATGTTCACTCTTTTTTTCCCAATTAGTGAATGTACTGCTCAAGGCAATACGTAGAAAAACAGAAAGGTGATTTCCAACATGCACACACCCCTGATCGTACAACTTTGTTCCGGGACAGACCTGGGCTATATATGTATTTGAAATACTTTTACACTTTAGATACGGGAAATATTTTTTCAATGACACCAACCAAACATACAATTATATACAATAAGGATTTTTATCCTGAATACTTGTGGGAAAAAATGTTTAGTTTAAAATCGTCAGTACTCTGGATGGATATATATATATATATATATATATATATAAGAATCGTCAAAGGACCAGTAGACTGGTGTAAATCGGACGAAAAACTGATTTAAAAATTATCATTAGCATCTCCGTAGCAACATTCAAAATCGCAATACTTGTACCAAAACCTAAAACAACTATATACAGCGTGACAAAACAATGAGGGAAAAGGTCATCTTTAGAATCTTGTTACACGTACAAAAGAGCGAAATTAATTTCACCATTGAATCAGATCAGGAGGTTAACAGGAAAGTACACGCGTGTACAAACCACACCTCCTGTCTCTCCGCGGAAAAACAAGGCAGCCCGGAGTAGGGATTTATAAAGCAATGTTTTGTATGAGGTGATCGCTCGCAGCCAATGAGAAGCCGTGGTTGTGCCTTGCTATGTGGACCGGCCCCCGCGGCAGAAGCCAGAGCGTGCAGGGGTTACTGTGTGCCACTGTCTTCCACGTGGGGTTACTTCAGGTCAGCTATAATACTCTAATGACAATTATGTGGCTAAAACGAATAATTATACAACACGTCAACAATGTCGAGACGGTAAAAATAAAATTAGACGACTATAGCTCTAGTTAACCTATATACATTTTTAAAGCTGACCGAAAGAATGAAAGCGAAAATAGCTTGGGAGCTAATGTTACATTAACTGACAGGCTAGCATGCTATATTTGTATTACCGCCTTCGAATATTTCCAATTACTGTTGACGCAATTATAAAAACTGCTATAATTTAATATGATTTTAAAATTATTTTGAATCCACGACGTTCAATAACCAAGCTACAAGTTTAGACCACGATTTATTAACGTTAGGTATGCAAGTGAACTCTACAGAGGGAATGTCCGACAGTAACCCGGATGACGTCATTCTCACAAGTTTGCAGGGGGCGGGGCCCAAACGTCGCAACTTCGCTGCACAACTACACTGTAAACTAACGTTACTGTATTCATGCATGATGTGACATTACAGCACCGACTACGGGATGCAACGACTTTTAACTGTACGTAACTATAAATATTTATAGGCAACAAAACCCCATCAGTAGCACAAGCACACAACCAGCTCGCTAGCTCACTTTCAGGTGGGGCACGTTCGTTTGTTGTTATGTTAGTAGCCAGCACACTTAGCTAACAAGTTCACTGGGCCAGTTCTGCTTCTCTGATAACGTTATAGACCGACTGTCTCGCCCACTGCCTCACCCCTGGTCAGACTATTTTCAGTGACAAGCTAGTTAATTAAGTTATATCAGTCAGACATCTGAACTGGGTAACACTGATTGTCATGAATACAATTCTTCAGCACTTTAGCTGCATGCGTTAGTTGTCACTGACCTATATCGTCAAAGTTGGCTCACGTTAGCACATTGTAAGTGTCACTTATTCCACCAACCACCTATAACGGTTTTCGACAGCATAACAAGTTCGTTGATCCTCTTGATCAGACGAGATGTTCATCCAAAAGATTCTTACCATCGATGTCGTTCAGCAGCGCTGTGTCAATGTCGCTGGGATCATTCAGAGACAGGCTGGGGTCCAGGTTATCCAGCGACGGGTCGTCAAACGATAAGCTATTCATTTTTGTCTTGTTTAAGGGAGCTTGTGGCTGTAGTCTACTGTCGTTTACTATTCCAAACGCAATTTGCCATAAAGCACTTGTTGGAATAACAAGCAAAAACAACGTGTTCTTCCCAAGCTACATTTGCAAATACAACGGCACGCAACAATTAGTGCGGCCCACTTCAGTTAAATAAAACTATTGATTTGTCAGAACACTCGCGGTACCCTTGCCATACTGGTGCTCAAAGCAAACTTGTCTAAGCAGAGAGATGAGCGTGCACTAACATGCTTACCGGAGAGCCACGCAAGCCCTCGAGCGCCGAAAATGACTGACGCCAGGTCTAACCAATCATCTGCGCCCAATAGTAAGAGTCTGTAAACAGTCACTCGTGGAGGGAACGAGAGGCATGAGGCATAATATTGACATGTTAACGTATTTTAAATCACGTAAATCGTGTGGTTAAATCAGATTATTCTCTGGATGCATTTTAATGTTTTGTGAAATATTTAGCGTAGCATTTTATTTATACACTGGATTTTCCAGTGAACTAGTTGCTAACTAAGTGAGCACTATCAACGAAGAAGTCTCGTAGAAAACAATTATTTAATGACTATGCTTTTTTTGCTGTGGCATTACGAATACAAGAATGTAACAACATTGACTCATGACTCGTCCAGTAAATTGCAAGTCGTTCTGGATAAATGTCAGTCACATGTAAGGAAAAATGTTTTTTAATATTCTGGTATTATTTGCATGAATTTAGGGTAGGTGTATTTAACTGAACTCTGTACCAGCCAACTTTTAATTTGCAAAGGACAATTTCGACAGCTGCGTGTTTCCACTGTTGGCTTGCTCTTTGCAACCAATCATAGACGTCTGTGGGTGGGCCCATCGCTCAAGTTTGTCTGGCCCACAGAGATGACTCCGCCTGTAGAACCAGAGGGATTGACCAATTGCAGAGTTAAGCACAGAGTGGGGTGATATGACGTAACAACTGTGGCTCTGTGATTACATCATGTATTCCTCCTAAACTGATCAATTTTTAGGTTCACGGACGAAACCATCTAAAGCACTGTAGGCAGTGCCTACAAGCAAAAAAATGTTACAAAAAAAAAAAAATAGTGCAATTTCAATAGTGCAAACGTTACAAAAATATGGCTTGGCTGTATCTTGAATACAGTACACTGTCACAGAGATGTTTATTTGAAATGAATTGCTCCTCAAAACAAAGACGAAAGGGTGTGATGTGGGTCAATGACCGAGGATAGCACCGTCACCTCTGTAAGAGGAGCGAGCGAATGGGGCGCCATAACAACAAGTCAAGCTGAAGCTGCACTTGCCAGCCCGCTTGTTTCAAATGTGGAGTGTTGGGAATTACGCAAATGAAGTCAAAAGGATAGCGAAAAATACAGGAGGAAGAGGTCTTCGGCTGTATCTTCCTTATTTACATTTGTATAAAAATGTGCTATTTTTTTAATTGTTTAAACCTTTTTTTTTTTTTACTAAATCTTACCTTCAAATGAAATATGGCCCGTAAAAGCATGTGCAGTCACTCACTGTTGATTCCCTTCATAATCTGAAATTCAGCTGTTTGGAGGGCAGGTTCACGGTAAAACTGATAATGAAAGTAAACTCCACCCTGTAAAGTGAATTTGTGACAGAGAAAACAATGTCAGAATATCATCAATATCCATTACCTTCCCGGCCAATTAAGGCCATTAAAGGACACATTTTTTGAGTTCAAACTTTTGTGCATCTCCATGGCATTTCCTCTTTAATGAGCTCCACGTAAGCAGAGCTTTTCTTTCCTACTGCAAATTAAGAACTATCTGTGGAGCTGCAGTCAGGACGCTGAAACCAGGCACCTGGCTGTACTGGCAATAAACTCCAGCAGAACCAGCAAACTGGATGCGGCTGACCGCTTTGCTGCAAAGCATGACAGACAGATCATTCTTCTGTGAATGCTAACTACACTGATCTGTGTTAGCTTGCCAGTTTAAATCACTACATTGCTATACTGCACTTGTAATTGCAATAATCCAGTATACAAGCAAAGAAAGTGCAAATTTGTGCATGCTCCCACACCAGTACATGCACACACGCACGCACACACACTCTGCAGTTACAGCCTTTAAAAGACCACACCCTCTCAGCCCGGCCACTGGCCGATCAGTATGATTTAAACACCTATACTCCACTTTCACAACCCTTTATTAGACATAAAAGCTTTTTTTCATAGCAGTTTGACACAGCTTCTGTACATAGCGTAAAGAAACACACACACACGTGCACATATATTGCAGCTACATAAAACTGTTTACATGTATATGTAATTTGGTGTAAATACATAAATATGTACATGTATGCACACTTGCTTATCTTTGTACATATAGGCCAAATAAATACATTAATAAAAAATTCCCTCCAAACACCAGTTTTTAAGAACACTAGATATTCCTTCAGATATTCATACCTTTATATATATATCATTATATATATATATATCATTTATATAATTACTCAATGAACAGTGATAACAAAAACAACAAGCATGAAATTGTATCTCACAAACAAGTCAGAGGAAAAGATTTTGAAACATTTTATTCTTGTTTTGAGAGCCAAAAACACATTTAGGAACATCAATGCTCAAAACAACGATTACAAATATTTGGATCTTGTAACACGTCAATGTCCTCTAACATTCTATAACGATTAGATATGGAGTTTGCCGTCTCATCTGAAAGCAGGAAACCTGTTCATTTTAACAGACCCCCTTTAAATAAAAAAAAGTTAGGAACTTGATTATGAGTGGTAAACCTTTTTAAGTCTCAGAAACTTATGTACGGCACACTGTACAGGTAAATGAAGGAAGCCGACAGAGAAAGTCACATGGATGCGTGTGTTCTCGGAAACTGTTAGCACGTTAATTAGCTCTCACAAGCTTACTAGCTTAGCGAAATGTCAAGCTGCAGGCTGGGAGAGGCAGCCACGTTGTCACTGCAGTCGGGACACCGAGGAAGCCTGCTTCTCTTCAACACAGTCACTGGATCACGCAGGCAGAGGAGGAGGGGGGAGAGACTGTTGCCCAGGTGTTAGTGTAAACCATCCATGATCAGTACTGCCCCACCAGCCGGTGCACACTTCAACGAGCGTGTTGCAGTGTGTACGCCCTGCTTTTCCCCCTGCACACGATTCACAACTTCTGAAACGTGAGACTGGCCTCAACAGTCTTTCTACTCCAAAAATGGTGGACAAGGAACCCTGGATCTGTTTCTGCTTGCTTTCTTTAAAATAAGAAAATAAACTTGATTCTTAGCTCTTCCAGATTAAACGTTTTTGTTAAACCTTTTAATTATTATTTTATGATGCAAATTTTCTTATTATTTTCAAATACTACCAACCTCACTCCACAGTTGTGCAATTAAAAAACATCAAGCTTGCTTAAATTTCTTCCACAAGCTTATTCCACAAAGTTATCTAAAGCTGTAAAGAATCTGGGCCAATATTTGACCAGTTCATTCAGTTGTCTTATTTTAACAAAGCTAAAGATTTCATTAATCTGACCGAACCAGAAACACACAAATAGAAAAACTATGGTGTTTTCTTTCGAATATAAGCCCATGGCACCACATCAATTTGAACGGCTGGTCAATTTCTGAGTTGTATAAACATTCTGATGTATATACATATAATTATGTATAATAAATACATATTTTACATTATGCCAAAGCAATCAAAATGTTTGAGTTTGTCAAATGAAAAGAATCTCTAGGAGCTTTGCTATACAAAAAGGATTTTGATTAAATAACTTCAGTGCAATTGTTCTCGTCTCCTGTTTTTCACCTCTCTCCAGAATCTGGGTTTAAAATTCTTCCTTCTTCGCATAGATCCGAGGTCATATAGTGTTCCCCTGATACATTTCTGCATACAAATAGTAGAGAAGTCCAATCCATGCATGTCAAAAGAAATGGGGGGAAGCCCAGTTCCAGCAGATTTTTTATAACATACGACAACCACACTAGTGATTAGCGCTCTGGAAACTGGGTGATCTACAGCACGTTCCTAACAGGACAGTTTAAATGGAACTGCCTTTCATCCAAGGATGAAGGTGGGGAAGTTTAACAGGAACAGACCACAGATTGGTTGTGCTTACAATATTTCCCATCACTACTTTGATTCACTGATTAATATAAACCCAGTTGTGTGTGCCTGGTCAACCAGTAGGCATGGCAACAATTTCCTCTTGACAGTCCGAGCCCTGACAGGTTTAGTTTTAGTTATTTTATGAACTGCCAACAAGGGAAGTCAGGGCTATGAAATCTCATTAAATCCACCTTGAATCTAGAGCAGGGGTGCACAAACTTCTTCAGTGATGACCCAAATATATCAATCCATGCTTTTCGCAACCCAAACTGATCCAAACTGATGTCATTTTCATTAACAACAATCCACTGACAATAGCCATGTTTTTAATACCTAAAAGCTAAATTAAAGGACACAGTTACTGAAATTATCAGGGAATTAATCACAGTCAAATGAACAGATTTTAAGGCTTTATCAATTACGCATAGTATGGGTAGAGTACTGAAAGCTGCCAGACATAAAACCATAGGATAAAACAAAACATTTCTTTTCATTAACGCTACAGTCATCGTCAGTGAGTCTCTTTAATGTTACGTATCAGCCACTTATGAATTCCCCAGTGGGAATCTTTAAAGAAATGAGCTAATATTTCAATACAGCCAATATTTCAAAAATGTTTCAGATTTTTTAAAATGTCAAAAGCACAAAGACTGAATCACGATGATTAGCTAAAGCTGTTAACTATCTTACGTTGTATGAGCAATAAACAAGTTCATTATCTCATAGAGTGCAGTAGGAATGACGCACCAGTCAACATTAAAGCGGCCATTTACATGATCATATGTAACACACTGTCAAATGCAAACAATAAAAATGTGTTTTAACTAGTTGAATAATTTATATTTAGCATTTATTTGTGCAAACACAGCATAACATTAATGAATACTAACACTTTTTCCAGACAGGCCAAACTGCACTGCTGCTGTAGCCTACGTATCGATACCTCAACCAAACAGACATCCCCTGAGAGCTTTTGGCTGGCCGACCGAACCTGCTAGCCAAGCATCAAGGGCAATTATTATAAGCATAATTGGTTAATTGCTTGTCATGTAGCAGAGGAGGAATTACGTAGGTCGCACTCTCGAAAATAAATGACTTTCGGCGAGAGTGCTTTGGGAATGCCGTGTTCAGTGTAAATCCAGGGTTACTCATAATTATTTCACGACCAAACAGATATCTACCAACCCATAGTTTGTGCACCACTGATCTAGAGTATATGGACAGCCATATGGTATGACAAACACTGCAGCTCTCTGGGATAGCGAGATTTTGTTCAGGTCCTCCACCCTTGTTAAAAAAACAGTACATTAGGTTCACTGCACACCAGAAAAATAGCTTTGCTTTTGTTTTTGACACACTGAAACACAGGAAGTGACCTCAGAGATGTCCTGAAGAACAAAAAAGCCAAAACAAGAAACAGACATTTAACATTCCCCCACCCCCCCACAATGGGGTCCACCACAGTTCCTGGACCCCATTTATCGTAGCCAAACTGGGGCCAAACTGGAAACTCAACCAAAGGATACACTGAACCCTTCTCCCATAATCCCTCGTTTTTTTCCCCAAGAATGCCCCAGTTATACTTTTTTTAAACATAAAACATAAGTCAATTTACGGAAATGCAGAGACCCCAAAATGCAGAGCACCACCAAACTAAACTTGAACTTGAAATATGCTCTGCAACAGCTCTGTACAATTATTTTGTTGAAATCGCTACACAGTATATCAAATAAATGTCATTCACATATAGACATGGGTTAGAGGGAAATCTACACTGGGATACACATGTAAAATAGGGACAAAATTATGCAGACAATAGGTCAGTAATTCAAAAAAAAAAAATTTAATTACAGTAAAAAAAAAAAAAAAACCAAAACAAAAACAACACTACATACAGTCAAATGAATCCAATGCGTCATTCCTCGTTCCTTACCAGCGACTGCTGACCGCGGCAGCTTTGACCGAAGAGCTCACAGCAGCGAATGAGGGCGGCAACAAAGAGCACAGGCGATGGAAGAAGCCCTCTCACAAAGCACTGGGTTACCCAACTTTAGCAACATGACTCCATCCCCCTGGACATGCTCCTGGTGGGCTCTTTCCATATGTCACAGACAGGTGATTTAAACATACTCCTCATGGACTCTGTAGAGCCGCCCCTGATGGGCTCTTCAGACACGCCCCTGATGGGCTCTTCAGATACACCCGATAGGCTCCTTAGACACGCCCCTGATAGCCTCTTTAGACACTCCCCTGATAGGCCCTTCAGACACACCTCTAATAGGCTGTTTAGACCCACCCCTGATGGGCTATTTAGACACGCCCTGATAGGCTAGGAGATGCCAGAATGCAGGAGAGCAGGGTATAGCGTGTAAAGCTGACCTTATGAGCATCTGCACCCCCCTCCCACAGAGGTAAAAGCCAGGATGGAGGGGGGGGAGTGGGGAAGTGGGGGATGCAGGTCAGGGCAGGGGCTGTTCTGCAGGGTTGGGAACAGTTTCTGTACGCTGAGACAGAAGGAGTAGTTTGAATCCAGGAAGGGTGTGAGGGTATTGAGGGGTGTGGTGGGGAGGGGTAGTGTGTGAGGGAAGGGGTGATGGGTGATGGTTTTTCCTCCAGAAGATTCTACAAGGCAAAGAGGGTGTCCTCCGACTTCTCGGCTTTCTTGCGAGCGCTGTTGGGGGTGGAGCCAGGCGGGGCCCCGGGTGGGGCACCCAATGGGGCGGGGTCTCCACCAGGGGGTGACGGTAAGCTTGTCTCAGATGCTTTGGCCCTCTCTTCCAAAAACTTGTCAAACTCTGGAGCCAAGGAAGGGATAATAATTAAAATACTATAATACACTCACCACAAATCACCAGCCTCATAAAAGCTAATAAACAGACTTGAGTTTAGCTTCACAAAAACTGTGTTGTTCAACCAATCACAACAGGTTATTATGGTGCACAAATTCTGCTTTTACCTTCACTTGTAACTCCTTCTTCAGTGTCATCGCCTTTCTGCTCATCAAGGGACAGAAAGAAGTGTGTTACCGCATGAGCACAGAAAACGTATTATAGACGAAATTCAAACCCCTCGGCCATTTTGCCTATAAACTGTTTAGTTCTGGGTTACCTGTACTTGGTAGGTACAGTACGTATACATCAGTGAGACCACACCAACATGTACAAGAGGCTACACCCAAAAAGGAAGATCACACACTTGCTCTCAGAGGTCATGCCCCACACATAAATACCACCCAGACAGCACACGTACTCTCTCACTCTCTCTCTCCCTCACACACACACACACATAATTCATCAACCCACGTAAATAATATCCCTTACTTTCTTTCCAAATGGCCCAATGTTAAGAGTTTCCCAAATTATTTTACTGTAAATTTACTGTTACTTCATGCAAATTTTTGGAAGCCTACTTCATTTTTATCTTTCTCCCACAGAGAGTTTAATCTGATGCTTTGCTTTCATTATTAATCCACTTCAAAATTATTTTAAAAGGATGAAAAAAATATTCAAATGAAGTCACTCTGGGAACACCAGCGATGAGAGAACCCATCCTCCCGAATACCACCACTAGTCTTTTCATAAATTTATCCAACAATCAATCCATCCATTCAAGTCACTTGCTCACCAACAGTTAATGTAAGGCACTAATACAGAAAACTCAGACAATACACACTGACCTCCCCAAACACTGAAGGCTAGCCAGTTACATTACCTGGTGTGACACCTCATTTCATTACACAGTAGTAGATTTAGCCCTGGTTATGCAATGTTAAAAACTGGGTACCAGAGCCTGAGATCCCTCTCAGACCCTGCCCACCATAAGGATGATGTCATCAAATATGATTGGTTCAATCTGACATCTGTAACGGGCGTGGCACAGAAAGCATAGGAAACACATTCTGCTTAAATTACATGATTGGGGGAAAGATTAGGAAAGTAAAGAAAACGTCATTCCACATAAAAAAGCAAAGAAGGACAGTGAGGCAGAGAGAAACGGAATCAAGATAAAGATGAATCTCACCACATCGGTACAAAGCCACTCCTCTATATCGTCCATGACAGAGGACTGCTCAACAGGAATCTACGAAGCAAAGGCCACGGACAACCCCGCCGAAAGAAACAAACAAAACAAAACAAAACAAAACCAACCCAAGAATGAAACAGAGCCCAACAAATAAAAAACTAAGCAAAAAGCAAACAGCAGAAATTCAACTTAATGTCTCTGAGAAAACCAAACAAAAGGTAAAAAAATAAATAAATAATTGAAAAACAAGCCCAACTCAAAAACCAGACATAACAAAAAATAACAGAACCCACAGCATAGCACGGCAAATGCTCAAACAGGCTCACACAAACTCGCACAAAAGCACACATGATGTTCGAGACCACAGAAAAAACTGTACGACATGCAATGAAAGTAGAAATCAGGCAGGAAAGATGTCAGGGGTGTATGGTGTCGCTTAGCCTATATAAAATATAAATCCCAAAATGTAAAAATATAAATTCCAAAGGTATATATAACTAGAACTTACTTTTTAAAACGTAAGTTACAAAATGCATCAATTAATACCACCCTGCTACCATATGTGCAATGATATACACATAGCACACCCCATATATCGAAGATTTAATGTATAAAATATTCAATCCCCAATATACACACAGACAAATGCATGGAAGTGTGAGAGGCCATAATTGCTGCATTTTATATATGGAGGAAAGTTTAACAAAATTCCTGTGGTATTCCAAAGATTTTGGATGACATAACACAGCTTACAAACATGGTTGGTACAAGATGGGGGTGGGCACAGAATTTGACTGGCTTAGGTGTATCATTCAGGCGTGAGTGTGGGTTGGGTGAGGGGACAGGAAAACTGGCCATGAGGACTACTAGTTTCTCTGAATTGAACTCCACATATTTTCATCTTCCTCAACCGTGGAGTGAACTAAACAGGACGGTCAAGGAGAGAAAATGATGTTGCAGTGTTTCGCAGTGTGTAGTACAATATTTTCCCTTTTGGACAACACTGCAGCTGAGAGAATACTAAAAAGACACATCCTGCTGATGAAGTAATCGTTTTAAATCCAGATCATGCCTGTGTCAGTATCGACAGTGTTTGGCCACTTCCACATGAGGTGTTGTGATTGGCCGCAGCTGACTGAGGTGGGAGGGGTACCAGTAGACTGTATGCCAATGATTGTATCTCATGGTGCACCAGCAACCCCTCTAGTAATTTGGGGAACTGCAGCCAGCATAGTGAAAATCAGAAGCGGCAGACAGAATGCACTTGGGAGGAGAGTGCGTGTGAAAAATATTTAAGAATTGGGTTCAAATATAAACATTAAATCTGCTTCAAAAGAAATAATCCACACTACAGCAAACAGAAGATAAACTCTGCTGGCTGGCTTTGGGGCGAAAAAACCAATATAGGGATTCAAAACACAGCACAAATATCATTAACTTTCTCTCTGTTATCTCCACATCCGCTCAAAAAAATTGAATTTTCGGTTGACAGGACAAAGTTGAGATTCTTGGTAAAAAGAAAAAAAAAAGATTCATGTGAAAAAAGCGGGGGGCGGGGGGGCATATTGCACATTTGTAAGAGTTCAAAGATTGCATTACATTGCAGACGTGATCAAAGGGTCAAATTATGCATTGATCATACAAAAAATTATTTTATTATACACCTGAACCAGGCCAAGCACTGAATACACTACCTGAATGCAGTGCTAAAAGCGCTGTTAGTTTATTTTAGCTCGGTTGTAAAAGGCCAGGGAGTGCAGACCGTTAGCGGGTTTGAGGTGAGTGTTAGAGAATGTGAGGAAAGAACACTTTCACTGATTACTGCAACTGAGGAGGAGGAGTGGGGCGCACCAACAGGAAAAGGGACTGAGGGAACGTGTGTGTGTGTGTGTGTGTGTGTGTGTGTGCGTGTGTTTTTGTGTGTTTGTGTGCGTGTGTGTTTCACAGACTCAATTCCAAATGGGCACCAGCAGTCAGCCTCTAATTCAATATCCTGCACCAGTACTCATGATCTTTAAGTCTATTAGACCTGAACTAATAAACATAAATTAGTTTAAGACTAATGCAACTCTAAATTAGTTTCAGATGAATATTAATAGACTACTGCTTTATTAATGCAATTGTCTATTAATAATCTAAGAGACTAACAAAAGCCTAATAACCATAAGGTAAATCATTACTGGAGTCAGGAAGGGTGGTTTAAAAAACAAAAACAAGGGCTTGCTCATGTCACTATGAATAAATACATGCTGATTATAAATTGAAAAAAAAATTGATTATAACCTTATGTCATTCATGTCACTGTGAACGATATAAGATAATATATGACAAAGATGCTCAAGTTCATTACTGCACAAGACACCTCACTGTAGGCTCAGCTGCTTCCACCTCACTCAGCCAGAACTTTGCTCTTTCAAAGGTGTCCAAACTACAGATAATGTTCTTGGACAAACCCAGCCTGTACAAACGAGCATCAGACCCATGGCCAGCTGATATGACTGAACTAGAACATATGCCAAAACAAAAACTATATTCACTACAGCTTTAAGGAAAATACATTTGACTAGTTTGGTAAAATTCATATATAAAATAAAAGTATGTCATATATTAATTTGTAAAATACTACATTGAATACAATTGATTCATGGACAGAAATGGATACTTAAGATAGATGCTTAATTTTATACAATTTTACAGTAACTCAGGACTGTTATACGTGAGTTTTAAATGCATTTTGGTCCCCAGATAAAACCACAATTCTCCCCAGGATTGTGACTGGAGGAGGAAATATGGGCGTGTCCCTTTTGCTGTTCATCCCCTTTCACATTACAGAGCTGGAACCAGGCTGAGGTTCTGATTCAGGGTCCAGCTGGTTCTCCATCACAGCGGTTGCCGTGCAGACCTGTATTAGCTCCGCCTACTGGCAGCGCCGCCATTCGCATGCTGACAGCAGAGCTGTGGGAGGAGTCAGCTAGCCGCATAGCCACACTGCACAGTGCAGGCTAGCATGTAAGCAGCTTGTAACCATGGGAAAGAACCAGACCTGGACCGAAGAACACTGGAGTGAAGAACACTGGCTCCAGCTCTGCAATGAGTTAAGGGGAACTTGGGGGTAGTTGAGTGTAGTAGTTTTGGGGGTGTGGGGGTACGATGGTGGGGGGGCAAGCGCAAGGACCGGGTGGGGTGTTGGTGGGAGGTTGGGGGGGCCGTGAGGGTTGGGGATAGCGGGGTGGATGCCGCTGACATCCTCACCATTCCTTGGGAAATAAGCCAGCTGTCTATAGGCTCCAGCTCAGCGTTACCGTCTTTTACCCTTGACTGAATCAACAACAAAAAATGTCTCAGTCATAAAGCAGGTAAAGCCGAAAACGATCCCAGAAACAGATAAATGAACAAATCAATCAAATATATAAAATATGACACCACACACTTAGAATAAGCACCGGAAACATGGCGGTGAGCAGAGCGGATTACAAGGGTCTACGGGCTAACGGCCACCGCAAAGTACGCTAAGCCTGTAGATTCTGCCGCAAGATTCTGAGTCACAGCATGACTCAGCGAAGAACAGGGGGCTCCTGCAGTGTCCTAGTGAAACACCCCAACCTGGGTCTCACACCGCCACAAATGATTCACTCCCTCTCCACTTCAGCCCATGAGCATTCCGGCACAAAATGGCCGCCATGCATCACCCAGCTGGGTCCCTGATGGTGGTTGAGTTTCCATCACAAGACAAAGGTCATATATAAATTATATCTATTAATATTATAATTATTAATATTATTATTATATGAAACGTGGGAGGGAGTGATCAATTGCAAATTCATTTATTTGAACGATTCTGCAGTTTTGTGTTTTGGGACTGGTGTCCACACTAAAAGGCTCTTCCTCTCATTTTTGGAACAGTGTGTGCATTTTCTACTTTCCCCCCCGTGTTCATATCTCTGGGTAAACAGGAGGTGAGCTGTAACGGGCACTGATACACTCAAAGTGCAGTGTGATAGGGCTGTTTACACTGCAGAGACATTTCTCTTTAAATACACACCTCCCTCATCTCTCCCATATCCAAGCAGCCCGTTTCAAACACGCTGTTACCCTGTAAATGCCCCCGGCCCCACAAAGTCCCCCGCCGAAAACTTCGACAACATATACCCCAACTTAAAGGCCACCTCGAGGCCTTCTGTGAGGAGTGTAAATCAAGCGCTGCTCAAACAAGTCATGCGTTCAGTGTGTCCAACAAGGCATTTCTCCTGAATATTTCAAAACACGACTGAAGCAATATATCGACGTATTAAACCACAATTATTAAACATTAATTACAAGGCAAAAAATGTAATTTTAAAATAATCACACAGGAAAATGCATATTTTTCCCTCTCAAATACAGAACAGGTCAGGATACTCTAATCAATTCTTGAATGAGTCTTAAAGGATCTACAGAGGTAAACCTTTTGAATAGGTTTCACAAATTTTGCATACAAGTGGCAAAAGGGTCAAACTGTTGGAAACTTTGAAATTAGTTCATACCATCCCCCACTCCCCCCTCCCATCGCTTCCCTCACACCCACACCCTGACCTCTTCCCCTGTGCGCTAAATCTTTCCAACATTAAGAAAAGGAAGAGGTAGAAAAATGGATGATGGTGTTCATGCATTTGAAAATGAACATGCACATGCATGAAGCTGAACGGATCTGCTAGCGCATGCAAATGGACACTACTGTATATTTTTCTGTGTCATGAGATAGCACCCATTCAATGTGCTATGTCCCAGAAGTCAATGCTCCTACTGGGCAACAGTACCCCTCTACAGAGTGCACACTACACAAGATAGTGTTAGCGTGAGCTCAGACGTACTGGTCAAAGGTATTCCACTGCACACTCCACAGCACCACAACGCTGAGGTAACACACCAAGGCGCTCTGTCCCAGGGTGCCAGTCTGCATGGCTTGCTCGACAGCAGGCCATCCACCCTCCTTGCTGAAGTGGGAACCAGAGGAACTACAGTTCCCAACATGCTCACTCCAAACTGGGTTCACTCACCCCTCCGGTGTTCTGCTGTCTGACGTCCAGTGCTGCAGCCAGGCCACCCAGAGCCTGAGGGTCCTCATACTTCACACTGCAGGGGAAACCAGAAGGAGGGATTACTGCTGGGTTCTTCCCGCAGTTTCCAGAGATCCCAAATTTTTGGCCGGGACTGACATACAGGTGACATTTGTATGCCTGAGCAAAATTTTTTTTAAATGTTTTTTTAAATGTTTTTTTAAATGCCTTTCAGCCATGTAGCCTGAACCAGAACAGCTATTAGCTGGAGCATGATTTTATGAATATTGCATTCCAAAAAAACAGCCTTTCGGTTGTATTCAAATATGCATTGCAAAATGTGCAATGCCATTGCACTGCTGTAAAATGAAAAGGATACTTTTAGGCGCCTACTGTAATACATGTTATATCCACAAGGGGGTGTAAATAAGGGCACTAAGGTAAGGGAAGGTAGTGTTCCACAGAAAGCTTCTACATAAAGCACTGACAAAACAGAAAACAGTGAAAACTCTTTAACACAGTTTCCATTGGAAAACTGACTGATAATACTGTTTGTAAAATCGAACTGAAGTGAAAAAAGTTAGATAATCATATCATAATATTGAAAAAGTCTAGCTCATGTATTTTAGCCTCATGACTAAACCAATTTCATATCGAACACAACATTCTCTTTCTGCAAAAATGACCTGATGAGAAAATAGGCAACACTGTAAAGTAAAAGTCTTGAAAAAGTTTAAGTTTGGAATTCAGTATTAGTCAAAAAACACAGTAAGATCCAATTACACATACTCACTTCCAAAATTCCAATAGTATTCCAAAATACTTTCTTATAATTTAGTGGGAGAGAGTAGTGGGAAGATGGATGGTACTGGGTTTGTAACAAGTGCGTAGTTGATCACGCTATAAATACAATTTCTGATATGAATGTGAATCCTAACTGTAAATACAGAAACTAGAAGCAGGATATGATTTCTCGATCTATAGCTTCAGATCTGCGCAGTGTCCAGCAGGGGGCGGTGTTTGCATGGTCTCTCCCCTGCTCGCACTCTCATCCTTACTTCTTTCGCTGGTCGGCCAGGGAGCTGTTCCTGGTCTGAGCGAACATGTCGAAGTCGTCGGGCAACCGACAGCTGGGCAGGGAGCTCAGGGTGCCAGTCACGCTGTCTCCACCCACATCTGCAGACCAACCAATCAGAGATCACCTTAACCCCAGGGCCTTGCTTCACTATCATATACATAGCATCTGAGATATATCTTCACACACATACCATCAGCCCCTTACAAAAATACACAGACAATAAGGTGCGGTAAAAGGGGCGTGGCTTGCAGAGAAGCCAGTCTTACCGAGTCCAGCCAGCTGTGTGGATAGGGAGGCGGGCGTGGCCGACGGGACAGGGGCGGAGGCAGGGGCAGGTGCAGGGGCAGGGGCAGGGGCAGGGGCAGGGGCAGACGGGGGCGTGGCGCTGACCATGGGGCTGACCACAGCGGGTGATCCAGGGCCCAGGTCGATCAGGTTATCCTCTGTCGCCTCGCTCAGCACCTGCAATCACACAGCAAGAAACATAGCTTACCAGAGCCCTTTACCCGCACGGCCACTGGGGTTAGCATCCCGCAAGCAGGGCTCGGCTATTGTACCTCCCAGGCTAGGCTACCCTGCTCAGGCCCAGTAAACATGCAGTTGTCATAGAAACATACTCTACATACGAACATTTGAGAGGAACCAGGAATGCTACAGCGTACTGCACTCAGGACAACAATGCAGCTACAGAGTGTCGGAGTGTTATGAGATCTAAGTTCTCACTTCATATGTTACCTGCTGCCATTTGACAATAAAAAGTAAGGAATTCCTGGTTCATTACTCCAAGGTAGTAATCTAGTTTCTTAGTGGTCTGTGCCTTTGTTGAGTACGCATACATCTGCTCTAAAAATTGAGGACAAATCTTCATCAGAGGGCCAAATTCCATTCAAGAAGGAGAAAAAAAAAACTAGGTGCTGAACTTACCACATACCGAGCACAAAACCTTTCATCAGAGACTACAAACTAACGCACTCCACAGTTTCTACCACACTCACTGACAGGGAAGGAAAAATGAGGCATGTTTCTAGCCAGACTAGTCTACAGGCTACTGGGGTCAGAACCCAGGGCAGAGGGTGATTTTTCGAAACCAAGGGTTCCGACTCCTGGTCCTGGTCCTTGAGGCCCACAGGGTTTGCTGGGGTTTTCACCTTAAACTCAGCAACTGGTTCAGACCCAAGAAGCCAGGCGAGGCCACTTATCTGTGTCATCAACTGATTTTATTGTTCAATTAAACACAGAGTTTTGATGAAGAACCAGCCCATCCAGTGGACCTCCAAGACCAGGTTTGGGGACCCCGGGTCTAAAGAGGCTTTAGGCAGACGGGACGGTGGGGGTATCAGGGATTTTGGGTCACGTGATTATGATACACATTTCCAAAATGTTGCGGTTGTTTTCCTTTGGATGTCAAGAGGATTTCAGAACACAAACACAGTTATTCATACTTGCCTGTCTCAGCTAGCAATATCAAAAAGAAAAAAAAAAACACAAATGAAATGAACATAAAACAGCGTGCATGTGCATCCCTACTAGATTAGCCTTGCCTTTGAATTACACGCCGGTGCCCTTTGCATCCTTTTTAATCACCATTCAATTTGTGCAACCATAAAAAAACTGCACAACTTCAGCAAAGCTAATCACGTGTAAAGTATGACCATATTACATTCAGTAATAGATTACAATAATGCACAGTATCAGACTATATTAAAGCGACAAACTGTCTGGGTAGCAAAATTTGACTAAGCAGCAAAAAATATACTAAACCATCATTAAGCCAGTCCAGACATTAACAGGGACGCCATTATTAACTGAACAAAAAAACAGACAAAAGTACAACAAATAAACTTTTAATTTGCACAAATTAAAATGACCAATGAGAAGTATTAAGGAGATCCCCTTCAAGCACTGTAACCAAATTAATCTGAATGTATTCATGTATTTGGCTCAGTCGTGGCCAAAGGAGGAGGAAGTAAAAAAAATTCAGGTCCTCATTTACAGACAGGCAGCCGAGAGGACACCTCATGCTGGGGTCGGGCAACTTACCCCGTTATTGGCGCACTGCGCCGCCCTCCCAGAACGGTATCGCTCATACCTGCCGAGAGAAACAAGACAAACCTGTTCACAAACCCACCTGTTTCACCAGGCGCTTTACCACTTCAGCCATTTCTGACAACACATTACGCAATGCACTCAAGTCTTTAAGGGGAATCCATGGAGCGCTTGAACTTCTGCCAAATCCTGCCTGTTACAAGCCTATGGAATCTCCAGGTTCTTTACGTATCCAGTGTTTTACTGCGCGCTCTGAGTGGAGGCCTGCGGTACCTCTCGTATCGGAGGAAGATGTTGTTCAGGTCGTCGTTGACGTGCAGCAGCTCCTCGGTCACTTCCTCGTTGGAAACGCGGGAGATCAGCTCCACGATGCGCTGCTGCATGGCCCGGCAGGTCCGGTTCAGCTCCTGGAACAGAACCGCCACAACCGTAACCATCTACCAGCTACAAACTCACCAAACAGAGCAAGGGAACCTTCCATGAACTCATTACTGTTAGCTTATAACCTTATCTACCAACTACAAACTCACCAACCAGATCAAGGGAACCTTCTATGAACTCACTACTGTTAGCTTATAACCATCTACCAACTACAAACTCACCAACCAGAGCAAGGGAACCTTCTATGAACTCATTACTGTTAGCTTATAACCTTATCTACCAACTACAAACTCATCACCACCAGAAACAAGGGAACCTTCTACGAACTCATTACCGTAAGCTAATAACCATCTATGAACTACAAACTCATCACCATCAGGAGCAAGGGAATATCTATGAGCAAAACCTTTCATTGTAATCTTATAACTATCAATCAAGTAAAAACACATCACCACCAGAAATTAGGGAACCTTCTATGAACTCAACACCGTTAGCTATAACTATATCAACTACAAAGTCATCACCACCAGAAATAAAGGAACCTATTAAGAACTCAACACTGTTAGCTATAACTATCAATCAACTACAAACTCATCACTACCAGAAATAGGGGAGCCTTCTACAGTATGAACTCAACACTGTAAGCCTATATGCTGAGGGTACTCAGCTTTCCCTCTCCTTTCCTCCATCTGTCACACGGATCTCACCACACATCTCCGCTGGCCTGAAGGACATCTGAAGCTAGTCGGCAGATGATTGCCTGAAGCTTATCCTGGCTGAAACTGAGGTGGTCTGCACTCTCTCCAAGATGCAGGACCAGCACACCTGATCCAACTAATTAACTAATCACTGTCTCCAATAAAGACCTTGCTCAGTAGAATCAGGTGTCATAGTGCTGGGTTAAAACAAAAACCTGCTGCCACGACAGCCCTTTTCGGATACCCCTGGACACTAAACCTTGTATTACAACTTCCCCTAATGACACCTATTAGGTTCAACACCCACAGAAGTTAATTACTGATTAACTCCCATGACCAAATGAGGAAGACCGAATTACCCTCCAATGGCCAGCAGTAACAAAGCAGTAATTAGTTTGTATTGCTTTCTTGGAAATTTGCCTTCAAATTTCAAAAAGAGTTGGCTTTATGATAAAGTATAAAGACAGACAAGGAACAGGACACTCAACCCACATTGCAGGGCAGCTCAGAACAGCAACTAAAAAATCAAGAGTAAAACAATCACAATGGAACGGGAGGGGTGGGGGAGGGGTTTGGAGCGGGACGCGGTAAGAGGGGCGAGGGCAGGGCTGCACCTGCAGCAGCTCCAGATCGGACGGTTCCTCCTGTCCCGGGACCATCTCCGTCAGCATCTCTGACATCACCTTAGTGTTCCCGCGCACCACGTCCAGCTCGCTGCGCAAACGGGCAATCTGCACGGGCACAAATGAGTCTGTAAACACAGGCCCAATGGCCACAAAGGCAATGCTAAAACTCAGGGACAGTCAGGCAGCACTAAAACTTTTACTATACAAACCCACTTACCCAGCACTCTGGTTAGGCTTGACCATGCTGTATGCTATGTGCTATGCTAACTAAACACTTTATTTGGGTTTTATTCTGAAGCAAAAGGTAAACAAGCACTCTAAGCCAATCTGCTTCGGGTTGGAAGTACTCACCTGTTGAGGGTTGGCAGTAGTGGTACCCACCTGTTCCGCGTTGGCAGTGATGGCCCCGGAGACCTGGAGGGGTGGGATCTGAGGCGGGAGGTAGGCAGAAGGCTGTGGGGGGGCAGAGACGGGGGCGGGGCCTTGGGGTGGGGGAGGCGATGCCGTTTTGTATTTATTGGTAGCGGGGTCAACCTCGGGAACACCCTGAGAAACACACAAGGACCTCACATTAGCAGTGCGTGAGCGCGTACATGCATGTGTCTGAGATAGAGAAGCACAGCGTCTTACCCTCCACAAACTGTGCGTAGGGTGTGTGTCTGTGTATGTGAGAGAGAGAGAATCAGAGAGAGAGAGGTTCTTACCCTCTGCGGGGTGTGTATGGGAGACAGGGCGTCCAGGTCGGCCATGGGGAACTCAATGCCCTTCCTCTTGAGGTCCTCATAAATGTGGACCACGCCAGTCAGGTCAGGACTGCTCCTGAAGGCATCTGCCCAGGCCTGAGAGACCAGGTGAACAATTCATTAATTCATCCATTCATGCATTCACCTTTGTAGTGAAGGCACTAGGCCTCTGGAAGAATCTCCTAATATCACAGACATTGAAAGACCTCACAACTGAAACAACAGATTAGTTCAACCAGGCTGTGCTGAAGACCAAGGAGCTGCCTGTGGAAGTTAAGCTCTTTGGCCTGAAAGCAAAATGTTGTACTTGGCGCAACCGAAACACAGCCCATCGCCCAAGTAGCACCATCCCTACAGTCCAACATGGTGGTGGCAGCATCATGCTGTGGGGCTGCTTTTCAGCAGGAGGGAGTTGCCCTTGTTGCCATCAAAGGCAAGACTGATGGGACTAAATACAGGCAAATCTTGGAGGAGAACCGGTTTCAGTTTGTGAGAGATCTGCATTCAGGGCGAAGATTCATGTTGCAACATGACCGTCACCCAGAGCATATAGCAGAACTTCTAAGGTATGGTTTAGAAATTTTAAAAAAAGAAAGCTCAGTATTCCGGAACAGCCCAGCCAAAGCCCAGACTTACATCCCACTGAAAATCTGTGGAATGACCTGAAAATCACAGTCCAATGACACTCTCTCTAAATTAGCAGAAAATTTGCGTGGAGAAATGAAAAAAAAGGCTAAATCTAAATGCGAAAAGCACATACACACATACCAGAGAAGGCTCAGAGCAGTAATTGCTTTCAAAGGATTGCCTACAATGTATTGACTCTGGGCGGGGGGGTGGGGGTGAATACTATTTTGTACGTGAGAAATTAACGTCTTTCATTTTTGAGAAATACGTTGTTGAAAACAAATAGTTTTTTTATCATAAATGTGTTGAATTTATTGTGTTGGCGAAGGGGAAATATAAATTCAACGTATTAAACTGTCAAAGTGTAACTGCGTAACATTTGAATAAAAAAGGGGGAGAATACTTTCTGGCACTGTAAATTGCGAAGTAAATCGCAAGCTGTAACATATTACATTTTTTAAAAATGTTTTCATTTGAATTTTATTCTCACGCACAGAACAGGCCGGACGCCAGCCCGTGAGGGCTGTAGATTTAGGGGTGACCAGCAGCGCGGCCCGTACCTGAATCAGGGCCAGCACTTTGTCCTGCACAATGGTGGGGGGGTTGGTTTTGGGAGAGATGATCTTCACCAGGACGCCATCGATGAAGTCCCGGTTAGCCACTAGCACGTGGAAACGGTGTCCGCAGTTCTTCACGCACGTCTCCAGCACCTGGGGGGTTACGGGGGGTGTCAGTCCTGAGTTTTAGGTATGCCTAACGGGCTTTTGTAATAATAAATGAAAACGCTTAAAACTAGTCCATGTCAGATAAATACTGTGTGTAAGTCCAAGAAAAGTTCTTTTTTTGTTTGTAAGACCACTGGACTTGCACACTAAAGAAGGCAAGATTAGGACCAAAACATCAGTGACAGCGATTTTTATATGCATTTATTATTCCACTCACTCTGTAGCACTTTCTAAATGCACAAAGGAAAAAAGGAAACGCGAAGCATTACAATAAACTAGAGTCGTGAGAGAGCAGGCTTTCAGAACAATGGAGCTGCAAATGAAAGCTCTCCTCATTGTGGAGCTGTCAGTCAAGGAGGCAGGAGGACGTCTACAGTCACGCTGACACGAACAACTGCAGAATTTTCACCTATTTTATTCACTGTTGGTTCTGATGCAAATAAGATAAGACACTTGATATTGTCATGTAACAAGCATTTCCAAGAAGAAGCAGAGTTTGCATGATTTATGCTGTATATGCAGTAGCTACCTTCCCAGAATCCTTTGCACTACATACATATTCACATTTCAGATCAACTGTTGAAAACAGGCTTGAGATTTCCAAGTGTGATGCTTAAAGTGAATAAAATATTTTTTTTGTGAACATCATCACATCGCAGTCTGAAAGGCTTCTGCATTCTGATATAGAGGCAGAACAAATATGGCCAATGAGGTCAGGTTTAGAGGGCTTGCATCGGAAAACACACCCCGCTTGCCCCGCCCCTCCCTGTTCCAGGCCCGCCCCCTACCAGCCTTGGCCACTCCCCTCCCAGTTCTCACCGTCAGCGCCAGCATCACCTCCCTGTAATTCCTGTTCCCGTTCAGCCTCTTCTTCATCGCCCTGATGGCATCCTTTGGTCTGCCCAGAGAAAAAGAGAAAACAGTCACTCTTTTCACAGCTTGTGTGCCTTCTATCCCCCTTTCTTCCATTCATATTTACTGTTTAATTTAGCACTCTTAATCTAAGCCAGCCATAATCAGCATACTCTGTGGCACCACCCCCTGTGTTTCATTCTATTGCGATAACACCGCTTAGCCTGCAGGTGTCAGTGTGGACAGGGGGAATTAAGGTAAACATGACGCTGATATCCAGAGCTTCACAAAGCAAAAACCAGCACCCAGGTGCACTGCAACAATTCTGCTTTGTGCGGTGGAGCTGTGGTATAAAATGGCATCCCATTCTCTATTCAATGAGCTGCTCTCACCACAGATTAGCCAGATTCCTGTAGTGCAGGGGTGTTTTGGAGGCAGTGAGTCTTGGTCCCACCCCAACCTCAAACTACGCACATGGGCCAGTTCACTCACCCTTCCTCTGTCTCATTGATGATGTCACAGATCTCCATGTTCAGGGTCCAATCCTCGCTCTGTAGAGAGCCATCTGTGGCCTTCTCTGGGGGAGAGCATTATGTAGCATTATTACCTATTAGCCTAGCACAGCTCCTTACACAGAGTGACTGGAGTAGCTTTTAACAAAATGTTAAAACAGGATAGCAAGGCCATGTGTCTGGTACTTGAAACAGTCTAATGACAAAATTCCTAAGCACCACATTACTGCAACAGACAAAAAAAACAACTGACATAATCTTCCAAAAGTCCAGTATGTTTTTTTTTACTCAAAATCATTTACACAGACAGTTGGGCAAAAAGGATATATTTGACCAATTGCAGGAAAGATGCATATACACAGCTTGTGTGTGTATTTGAACTACACAAAAAAACACACACATGAAATATTCATCGTTTTCAGCATTCCTGGGAATGCGGTTACTGTACAGTTACTGTGTCGTAAACTGTGCAAAACCCTCCCCTGAGTTCCAGCACTGCCAGATTGATTGTTTGTTTAAATCTGTCATTACTTCATTCTCATTTCTGTAATGACTCCCATTACATACTTCCTCCTAAGCCACACCCTCTTGCACAATCAGCACCTTACACAACCCCTGTGCAGCTCTGCCAAAGACACCATTCACTGGAGCAGAGAGGGACAGACCAGCAGCCGGGCTCCAGGCGCGTTTCAAACCCAGGGATCTAAAGGTCCAGCCCTGTAGGGCTGCAGTGTCTGCAGGTGTTTGGTGTGTTCAGCACTTAAGCACTTACTCAATTCATTACTTGGGCAATTGGTTCACAGGCCTTTTTTCCAAGACCTAAATTGGCTGCTGGTTTAAAGGAAACCACAAAAACCTGCAGGGACTATGGTCCTCCAGGACTTGAGTTAAAACATGCAGGCACTGTGGCCCTCCAGAACTGGAGTTAAATCTGCAGGTACTATGGTCCTCCAGGACTGGAGTTAAACCTGCAGGCACTGTGGCCCTCCAGAACTGGAGTTATACCTGCAGGTACTATGGTCTTCCAGGCCTGGAGTTAAACCTGCAGGCACTGTGGCCCTCCAGAACTGGAGTTATACCTGCAGGTACTATGGTCTTCCAGGACTGGAGTTAAACCTGCAGGTACTGTGGCCCTCCAGGACTGGAGTATGGCATTCCTCTGGCCATGCCTGCTCACTGCTGTCTGACTTCCAGAATCATCAGACTGTGCTGAAGAGCCAAAGGACACTAGGTGTGGTGTGTCACATCGCCGCCTGACATTCCTGCCCGCCTCAGCACAAACAACCTTGAGGTCAAGAACATGCAGACCTGTCCAAGAATGGCCGTCTACTCCAAAACCATCAAGCCCGTGGCTGGACATCACTGAGCCCCAACCCTCGGCTGGGTGTGTGTCTCATTGAATGAATAAGATGTACAGTGGTGCTCCGCACAGTATATCTTGTGTGTCTGTTTAATCAATTTATACAACTTCTTTTTTGACTTTTTGTCCCAGAACCCCAACCTTAACTTGTAGAGACCAACAACGCTTCAATTTATAAAGCAGGACATACTGTTCTGACTCCACTCTGAAAGAAGCCTGTCACGACAACCTTAGCTGATTTTAACACCAGTCTCGCCATGACAGTTCACTTCTCAATGCAGGCAGACCCGTCCGACGGGCCGCGGCCGCGGTCGCTCAAACGAGGCCTTAGCGGGTGGATCTCTCTGCGGCGTGCCCAGACAGGGCAGCGCTCAGCGTTCAGCCTGAACAGCCTTGAGACCTGTTGCTGCATTATTTATTGCCCCGCTCTCCTCTCCACCTCGCGTTCTGATTATGGTGACCTTCAGTCCCCGGCTCGAGAACCCGCTCCTGCCCCCCCGCCAAACGGAAACACAATGCTGCTCGCATCAATAAAACAGCAGTGCTGTCTCTGCCAGGGCCCCGTATCGCCTTTCCTCCTGAAGTCTCCGGTGCGCTACACTCTATTTTACACACTAATTCCATGTGGGAGGAGAAGGATGGAGGACTTCAATCATGTAGTAATCAACAGTAACTTTATTTCGGATAAAAGTCCTGGTTGCAATACAGCACAGCCCTCACAAATAAGCCCATGAACACACACAGAAGAAAAGAGGGTTATTTCACACACTGCATGATTTCAGCTTAGCCCTGAGCTAAAGGGGGTCTTAGCACGGGGCTATGTGAGCCTTCACACTGGCTCATTCTAAAGTGAGATAGCTCCAACCTTAGCACTGGGCTAAACTTGACTCTGCTCCGAAGCAGAGCGAGCACTGACTTTTCAACTTTTAACCCCAGCCAAAACAGCCAGGGTGAAACAGGGTCAGGGTCAACTGAAGGATTATTGTGGAATGTTCGTCCAATCACGCTGACTGAACATAAACATTGGTCAAGAGTTAGCTCAAGGGACAATAGAACAGGGCTTCACAGTACTAGTTTGAATCTTTAGCCCAGCTCTAAAGCTCAGCCCTGGGTTTAAAAATGTGTGTGAAAAAGAGGTAAGCTAGCCCTTGGTCAGTGCTAGCCTAACCCAGGGTTTAGCTCTGGTTCCTCCTGTTCATGCTTTCCCCAAAGGAAAGTGGATCCAGTTCTAAAAATGGAGAAATCTGCTCATCTGTCAGGGACAGACCGTTGCACCAAAGCACTTATGTAATGTAAGAGATTATATTCATATTCATGCATTTTCTATAGGTTATTTTAAGATTCTATTCTTAACCATTAGAAAAGGCAGATAATTTTCTATTATCTTCTTGTTTTTTTGTCAGGTCATGCTTTTTAAATCCACAAATTGCAGTAAAGCTCATCCATCATACATTTTTTTTTAAAGCATGAAATATTGGTGACCAGTGTACAAAGACTACACTGACTATGTTAACCTACTGTGCTATCTGTCCTTGGCTATGCTCACGACAATGTCACAGGTACCACTGACTCACAGAGCTAAGGTAGGGAAAGCGAAACCATGGTTACTGGGTCCCTCAGTTCTGGAGGACCCTCCAGCAGTGGGCCGTTAATGCCTGCTAGGCTGTATTTTAAATCGCCAGCTACTTCCAGAGGGATTTCCCCGGTAATCCCTGTAAGTGGATTTAACAGGAGCAAGAGAGGGCCCATTCATGCAGGTGTTCTAAGTGCCATGTGGATCTGCTCACACATGCCACTTACAACACCTCAGGATCTACAGGCCTATGACGTGCCAGGCAGGTGCTTACGAGCGACTCCGGGGTATGCAGAGCCCGCTAACCCCCAGGGCCCCCGGGCCCCACCCACTGGCCCCCATTTACCACCACCAGGGCCCCACCCACGGGCCCATATTTCTTCCAAACAGTCTTTCAGAGCAGCCCCACCCAACCCTGATGATCTGTGTGATCTGAGTACCTCAGAAAGCATTTAATCACTGGAGGCAGGGGACAGGGGGTTCCCTTTATCCTATAAATGACACGGAGGAGTGGGAACAGCGTCAGATGCAGGCCAATTCAAGGGGTACCTTTTCAGAAAGATGTTTTTAAGACGCACTTACAAGATTCGTTTCAGCATCATCATCGAGACAATCCTTTTGCTATCTGCATTCCAAATTGAAATAATTAATTAATGATTGTTTAATTAAAAAACAGGAGTCCCTAGAACAGGGTTTCACAAATGGCTGTATCGAGTACTAATCTTTAAGCTCTGACAGAGGCCAACCAAATAATTAATCAGGTGGTGAGGTTGTGCGAGAAGCACAGTGTGCATCTTAATTTATACAGTCCACATTCACTCTTCAACATGCACATATGACAGTTCACCATGTAAGGCACAAAAAATTCAGAGCTGTGACACAAACAGTTATTTCCAACTATTAACAGTAACGCTAAACTCTGGGTTGTTCACACTGTACCTGGAGAACATCAAACAAAAAATATAGGCCTACACGACCAAAAATGTTGAACTGTGCTGGTGTGAGATTATGACAAACCACAAAGACACATATTGAAAAAGTCAAATGGACCACAGAGGACTGTCTCTGCCTTGTCACAGATCCACAGTTCCATTAGCTGGAAGTAATGGTTTGGGAGAACAAGATACAGCACATCTCATCTAGAAATGCTTTACCTCAGCTGCACACTCATCCTGGAAGGCCTGAAAGTGTCGAATTTCAAGAAAAAAAGAGAGAACAATGAGTGAAATCCCAGCGCATTTCACAGAGAGGTAGCTTGTGTTCTTCCGGAGGTTATTAGTGCTGTTCATACTGCTCAGGACTGAAGGCCAAAGGACAGGACCAGGCCAAAAGAAGGCCAGTCCAGGATTACACAGCTCCTGTTGGATCAGGCTGAGGACCTGACAACACCAGGCTCTACCCATAAGCCCCCTCTCACTCAACCTCCATCACAGTGAGGCCAGCCCTGATCCTGCAGGGCAGCAGTGCCTGCAGGGCAACTCAACCCCGATCCTGTAGGGCAGCAGTGCCTGCAGGGCAACTCAACCCCGATCCTGTAGGGCAGCAGCTCTCTGCTGGCCTTCATTATATTCAGGCACCTAACCACCTGATTCCGCATTCCATTCTCCTGAGTCAGCCGGCTTAGCTTCTCTCCCAGGAGGGAAGCAGACTGGAAGAGGCCGGTGCTGGAACTTTGACTCAGACCAACCTCCTCGTTTCTCACAGCAAGGAAATGCCCAGGCGTGGCGGTAAAGCCAGCCTGACTCACCGACAAAACATCAGCGGAGTATCAGACTCCTCACAGCCCACTGTCACAATATCTCACCACCACTGCCTGCGTGAGAATCCACAGCCAGCTACTCCAAACTCCCACACAAACTAGGGTTAATTTCCCAGCTCTACCTGATAGCAGGCTCTGGGTGAAAAAACACACACAAGGGCACTATCAGGCTTCAGCCAATCACAGCTTTAGGAACACAGCTCTGTTTAATCTTGGAGATCAAAGCCAGGACAAAGATCTCTAATAAATGGTCAGGCAACCAGCGTCTACTGATGGGGAAACACACCAATCGTGTGAGTACACAACTGTAAAAATGACAAATAGCAGAGTAACTGTCAAACTTCAAATTGGTTATTTCTGTAGCGACAAATCACCTTACACGCACGCTAAAACCAGTACTGGGTGGCAGGTATAACAGCACATTATCAGACACCCTCAAAAAATCTATTTAGTTTTGCATATCATGCAAATACAGACGAGATAACACATAACCAAAAAACAAGAAGAATATAGCACAAGTCTGCAGCAATCAGTGGGACAAATGAAAAGTGGTTTGTCCTGCATCTGTGAAGCTTTCCTCATTTAAAAAAAAAAAAACTACACAAAAAAGGACATTGCCCTGATGACTACTAAACGTATTCACTCATAACATAGTTTGAATGACTAAAGAATGGGCTAAATGTTCAGATGAACTACTAGATTATATCTTTATGAGGGACTACCCTGCCCAATCGAAGCACTGGGCCAGAGGCGCCATTAACGTAAAGTGTTGGAGGACAGTGGGTGCATAGTTGCAGTGAAGCTGATATGTAGCTGTCCTGCAACGAGAAAATCACAAGTATGATTCCCAGGTGAAGGGCAGCCAATGTACACTCCAGCAAGGACCTGAGTGTCTACAGCTAATGTACACCTTCTCATGATCAATGGGTATGAATGTAATCCATGGATAAGACTATCTACCAAGCAAATATGTAAAAACGCAATACATTTTTCCCAGATAATTCTATAGGTCTGGCAAAATGAATATCAGAATGACTTTATAAATGCTCAGTATAAAAATAGAACCTTGACAGTCTTTGCACAGAGGATATCCTGTTCACTTATAGGACACAAGTGGTAAAGAACTCTTGATAGCTTCCTGTGGAAAATATTCAGCAGAACTGTTCTGCAATATGCCTTGTTCAACACACACTGCTGCAAATCTTATGCCAGGTCTTGGAAGTTGACCTGCCCTGTCACTGAGTGTAAATGATAATATTTGGCAACTTTGAGCAGACGGGGCATACATAATATATTTAAATTGTGCATCCATGTACACTGGCTACTTTGAACAGCAAGCACCGTACGTAATTTAAAAAACTGAATTAAAGGGCAAGTCAAAATTAGTCCTTCTGAGTCGCGAGTGATGATACAAAGTACACTGACGAGGTTATTATAGGCCGTAGTATAAGCCATGCAGGAAGATCCAAATCAAATCCAAGTCGTTTTTGTTTACACAGTAGGTTGCTAACAAGTAGCTATCGTACACTCAGCTCTGACATGAAGAAATGAAAAACAGCTAGTTCATGAAAGCCAGATAGCATCTAATGCATGACAAGCTGTTTTGCGTTCTGATTTAGCTAGCTAAGTAACGTCGTAAGCTAGCAGGTAAGGTAGACTAACACGTTACTAGCCAGATATCGAGCTTTCCGAAATGTCAATTTCACAAAACATATAAACAAGGAAGCAGGAAAACGATGTTGATATTGTGATTACCATTACTGGGTGCTTATAATTTACAGAAAGACTAATGCTGTTATTCCGTAAATAACTGATATCAGAAGTTGTTAACGTTAGCCAGCGAGGATGCTGGCGAGCTTGCTAAATATTCCCAGCTAAAGCGACATTCGACGTTTAGCTAATCTGGACAAACAGCTAGCTAGGTGACCGCATACGCAAAATACATGTGAGGGTTGCATTCAATAAACGGTAGGCAGGTGATCGCTAAACGCGAGCTAGCTTGCTATAGCAACACTTATCTGAGGCAAAACTGACAGCTAGCTTGCTGACTATCCTTCCGTTAGATAGCTTGCTAGCTAGCTATGGGAACGGGCGACATACAGTGTTACATACCGTTGTCACTAAAATGTGTACAAACATGGTTAATGCAAATACATTCTGCTGAGAAACGTGGTCTAATAACGACACTGTATATCGTCCTGCTGGCTACCTACCTATGCATTGCCCCACTGGAGTGCTGTACGGGTTCCCCAGTAAAAACTCCATCTTGATGATGACAACAAACAACAATCCGCACTGTCACTGAACAGAAGCACATTGTAAGGCTCCTCCCACCGAGCTATCTCATTGGAGGTAAGGACTCAGCTCTCAACAGGACTCGACAGAAATTACATCCATCATGACCAAAAAAAAAAAAAAAAAAACCCAGATCGAGTTTACGCGGTCATACACCACTGAACCCAAAAAAAGAAATCGGCTCTTTCGTGGCTGTGCTAAGTTGTGGTCAATGGTAAGGACCGTATATATATATATTCGTTACTGCTAAATGTAATAAACCAATAAACCCTGTGTTGTTAGTAGCACAGTATGTCAAATTATCATTTATAAACACTTGTGGAAATTAGATGGATATCAATGAGTTAACATGCTTTTATCCAAATGATTTTTTAAAGATTTTATAAGTTATATAAATGTTTTATTCTGTTCTATTCAACCTTGCTTATCATTTCCGTTCAATAAGAGCTGCCTGAGGAACTGCGAACGTCAGATGACAAGTTGTTGACTCTGCCGGCTGGGATACTCTTTCTGCAGAAATAAAAACCGTTTTGCTGAACAGGGATGGCTATGTGGATATGTTGCTGCCTGGGGCACAACACATCCGAATTAAAGCCCAACCAGACCCCCTCTTTGAGTGGTTCTCACCTTACAAACATACAACTCAGGCATATGCATTTAGCTAAGTCCTTTCATTTCACTGTTAATTTTTTGCCAAGAAACAATTTAAAAATTCATCATTGCATTGTCAAAAATCTATCTTTCTGTAAAGCAGCTACATTTATTTTTGGCTGACAAAGGTAAGCATAACATGCATTTAAAAAATAAAATAAGTAAACTATGTATGAAATGTACAGATGCAGTCACTTCACTACTTTTAGTCCCTTAACTGCTGACAAAAGACAAAAAGTCATTCCAGACAGTGATGGTCAGGAGAGTTTATCATGGCTGCGGAGATCGTCACAGAAACTGAAATACACAGACAGTATCATTTCCACAAGTGATTATTATCAAACAAGTAATACAACAGAAATATTTTAGATCCTTATGACATAGCTACTACATTCCAGAGCATTTAGACTTTACCTCCACAGGACAAACCCCTTTCAGAATGACACAGCTATAGCAGTTGCACTGAAATTGCATTTTTAAAGGTCGAGTGGAAAAATGTGTGCATAAACCTTAGACATGTGTCCATGGGGATGGTGATTTAGTGATAGAAAGGTCCCTGAAAAGGATCTCTGTGTAAGCTTATGAAGGACTCATGTCTTCCAGCTGGTCCGTCACGTAGTCGATGTAGTTGTGAATCTCTGCAATCCGCTTGCGATTCCTGGCCACCTCGTCGTGGTGAATCTGCGGAAACAATGAGGGAATAAGAAAATTTGTGGATCGGATCGCAGAAAAGGTTCAGACCTTTCTCCAAACTCACCGGTTATCCGTATTTTCTTTACATTTTGGAAGGCGCATTCCTTTTTTCCATTATTCATGCAAACTCTTAATTTCGGCGCTCGCCCCCCTCCCTACCGACTTCATGAGGGCAGCCACCCAGCTGTTGATGCGGGTCACCAGCTCGTCTTCCCGGTTGTCGATCTTCAGCAGGTGAGTGTCGTGCGAGGCACCAATGGCACCTACCACTGTGTCTTTATCCACCAATAGCTGCGAAGAGAAGAGAGGGTGGAGTCAACCAACAATCAATGAGTCCACGGCATTGGAAGGAAGAGACATGCAAGTGTGTTGACAGACAAGATTTCAAAAAATTATGTGTTAGTATACTTTGAAAATATTGGAAAAATATTATATTAACATGTTGCCAATATAAAGTATAATATAGTGTTATGTCACATATATATTTACAATATATAGTATCCCTCTAGTTTCTTAAATTGCA
This sequence comes from Anguilla rostrata, assembly GCF_018555375.3. NCBI lineage: Eukaryota > Metazoa > Chordata > Actinopteri > Anguilliformes > Anguillidae > Anguilla > Anguilla rostrata. The sequence goes on along the minus strand of NC_057949.1, from coordinate 10,766,375 downwards.
ATTGTGAAAGTCATAATAACTGATATGTAGAAACTTGGCACTGGATAATAACATTAGCTATGAATGGTGAAGACAAAGCACACAATTCTTATTTGCCAAACCACATTATGCCAGTTGTGTACACACTTTTATATTAAATTATTCTGATAATAAATGCAGGATGTTCCCCTCTGTAGTGTTATATTGCTTTTTGTAGTTTGTATATTTGATCAGTTCTTCTGAAGTGCCGTTTGTGTGAAGTGTAGGAGAGAGGGGCATAAATTTGCACAAATCCGAAATGAGTTGGATGTATGTAGCCGTGGAAACCACGGGCGTGGCAAGGTAGAGACCGACCGCTCGCAGCTCATCCAGAGAGTCCTCCTCCAGCTCGTTCTTGGCCACCTTCTCCAGCGTCGCCATGGAGATCTCCAGGAGCTTCTCGTTGTGGTTGTTCTGCAGATCGCGGCATTGAGAGAAGGTGGAGACAGGGCAGGTTAAGGAACATGTTGAGCTGCGGTGGTATTAATGCAGGGTAGCTCACTGCTAATGTAGCTCACTGCTGCAACACAGAGTGGAACCATCTCTACAGGATCTCACCATCCCTGCTATACCAGGATCATCCACAAGGAAGCATGAATGGCAGAACGTTCTCAAAAAACATTTGTTTTCCAAAACTAAGATATAACTTAAATTTATAAGAACCTTAACACCAGATAGGTAATTGAAAAGTACCTGAAATGTTCTATCTATTTTTTTCAATTTCTTAATTGAATTACAATTAATTTGCAGAACTGACTGAACTGAAATAGAACTGACATAAACCCTACAAAGCACAAGTTGAGGTGGAGTTTCTGCATGCACTGTTGATATATGAGGACCAAGGCAATGCACACACAGCACAGACAACTATTGCACAACTGCAGGAAGCCCTTTTACCTCTTTCTTTCACCGGATTGATTGGTGCATTGTCTGTTTGGGGGTGATCACTGCTAAAGTTAAAATGTTTTCAGCTTGAGTGTGTGGCATTCACTGTGAGTCTCATACTGAAGCCAGTAATGCCTTCAGAACCTCCTGTCCTCTCTCCACTGAAACTGACTGGCTTTGGCTAAAACAGAGAGGGAATATTGGGTTTTTGGTTAAGCCAATCTACCCTGTAGGGACACAGCACACATCAGGCCTGCAGACGAAAATAAAAGGATATATCCCCTGTGCGGCCTCAATGAAGCTTGACACCATGTCAGAAACGTTTCTCTCAAAGTCCTTTACCACATCCTGAAAGAAACAAAGAAGAGGCGGAAATGTTTCAATAGCACTTTTTAAGACACTCTGGAACCAACTTCCTCAGGTCCAGCCCCTCGCATCCAATCACTACCCTGCCTTGCCTCCCCGCCTCACCCCTAGGCCCAGCCCCACTGCCTCACCCCAGACAGGCCCCCCCGCCTCACCCCAGACCCGGCCCCACTGCCTCACCCCAGACCCGCCCCTCCGCCTCACCCCAGATCCGGCCCCACTGCCTCACTCCAGACCCAACCCGCCCCCCCGCCTCACCCCAGACCCGGCCCCACTGCCTCACCCCAGACCCACCCCCCTCGCCTCAACCCAGACCCAGCCCCACCCTGCCACACCTCTGCACTGCCCAAACAGCAGCCTTCCCCACCCCGAGGCACTCTGACCTCCAGCTGGTCGGCCAGTTGGAGCTCCAGGGTCATGAGCGTGTCGTGGAGGTTGCGGGTTTCCTTGCTGCCCTGCTCTATCCGGGACAGCAGCTCCTCCCGGTCCGTCATCCTCGGCATCTCCAGCAGCATCTGAGTTTACATTCATACATGCACAGAGATACTGAGATTTACCAAGATACATGAACATTCACAGAGATACTGAGATTAACTGTACAGTACAACAATACTGAGATACAGTATATTTACATTCACAGAGATAGAGTACTGAAATTTACAGAGGTACCTTAACATTTTCAGAGATATTTCTACACATTTAGAGATACCGAGATTCACAGAGATAATGAGATTTACAGAAATACTAGATTCATAGTTTGCTCAATTAATGTAGCACATTGTGGACTCTTATTGGATAGCAAACTAACTAATCCAAAGACCTAGACAATGATTCAGCCAGTCAACTACCTAGCTAGCTAATGCTAAATTACCTTATAAACTAGCTTCCTATGTTTGCAGCTAGGCAATGTTAACTAATTGCACAATTGTTCTAATTGCGCTGAATAGATGTCTTTACCCAGAGCAACTTGCACTGCTAACATCCTAGTGCACAACTGCATACTTTACTGAAGCAGTTCAATGTAATGATGAGATTAACCTAAACGTGACAAATGGAGGGGGGCTCAACACAATTTCTTAAAAATAAAAATGTGGTAGGAATTTGTGGTGGCTGACTGTCATCAAACAAAAATTGAACAGGTAGTTTAAGATCACAGGGGGCCTAAGATGTTGAAAGTGAAGTCAATGGCAATAGGTGTATGCAGAAAATCTGCACTGAAGAGCACTGTACTGAATGAACCTCAAATTCACCTCTCTCCTCGCCTTCTCAAACTCCACGATCAGCTCTGACGCCACCTTCTGGTTGTCCTCCACGGCCTCGTGGAAACAGTCAAAGAAACATTTCACCTCTGCATCCCGTGCAAGCTTCTGTGCCATGCCCAGCTCAAACAGCTGCACACACAGCACCACCATCTGGCTCTGATAGGTACAGCCCAGAGTCAAGGAGCTCTAAAGAAGCTACTGAACTGCGCTTATCTAGTATTGATCAGTGTTCTATGGTGCTTTTTCAGGGGTTGTAGTGGTTTCACACAAACAGAAGGAAAGATACTTCAGTGAATCTTAATTTATGTCCATTTTTTTTTGTTGAAATGTGCAACTGCAATTTCCTAGTTCTGTTTTGTGATAATGCAATAGGAACAGGACAGCTGTGATGTCACCTTACTTATAGAATACTGAGATGAGCTCCACCAATCACGGAGTGCATTGGCAATAACTGACAGGACAACACAGACAGTGACTGGTGCATACTTTCTGGCTACTTCCTGGTAATTCAGGTCAGGCTGCTCGTGGGGAGTCCCACAGTTTCTCTGCCTGATTTAACAGGGAGTCATACAGTTGAATAATTAGCAATTTTATCAAAATGAAGAACACACAAAAACCATTAGGGGGGGCAGAGGGACATGGGGTAAAAAGCGTGGGGGTGGAACCCTAATCAAATATATGCTAGGAATGAAGTGTACAGTATCTGCAATGTCACTATTGACCTGGCCAGAACTGAAGCATTAAAGGAACAAGGCAGCCAGGTCGATTTTAAATTAACGGCCGGCCCTGCCCAAGGAAAGGATATGTTTCCACCAACGCGGGCACTCCAGGGAGGTACGCCAGTCTTTCCGCCTCGGTGTCATCTGCATACATGCTTTCAAACAGCTGCGGACCATTCAGGAACTCCACAAAGGCCTCCTGAGGGAGCAGCAATGGGCGGGGCCAAGTGAGACGGACGTGTGTGTTGGCGTATGAGAGGAGCGTGAAGTGGTTAAGTGAGAATGGGCGGAGCAAAGTGAGGGGGAGCATGCTTCTGAGAGGGATGGAGCAAAGTGAGAATGGGCGGAGCAAAGCCTTAGTTAGGACTCAACTTTTTTTAGTTTGAGCCTATTATTTTAAATAAAAAAATACACATATTTGGCACCCGTCATGGGGCTGAGCCTCCTCAATTCCCAACACAATGTGGAATGGTGAATCATGTAAAAGTTGAGTTCTTGCTGCAAAGCTCAGTGTCATTTTGGGAGAGTGTCAACATCCACAGTTCTTCTCTAAAGCATGTGGTGCCGCCAGAAGCTTCTTCTCGCACCGCAGACTACAGCTGAAGCACAGACCGGAATCGAGGAAGACCTTTCACATGCGGCTTTTGCATGCAGTCTATGGGCGCCCGATGGACCTCCGCAGGTTGCTAGATAAAGATGAACACGGAATCCTTAACTAACCCTTCCATACCCTGGGTGACGCAACTGGCAATTCTGTATCACCCTATGGAGCTGCCAGCTACAGTCAGCACTGGCAAGGTCCAGATTTCATCTGATGCAGTGCGGCTCACCCAAGCACCACAGTGTGGTGCCTTAACAAAATGAGGCATCCAGCAGCCCCATTTGAGGACATTTTTTGCCCCAATTTGCAATTTTCTCCCAATTTGGAATGCCAGATTGTATTCATAGGCTCACAACTGCAACCCCCTCCGTCAGTTGTGTAGAGTGCAGAGACACGTGTGCGTGTGTGTGTGTATGCTGTATGTGTGTACAGTGTGTGTAGAGCATGTGTGGGTGAGTGTTACCCTGTGCTGCTGTATCTCCTCCTCCTTCTTGTTCTTGGCCTCAATGGCTTTCAGCTCCTGGGTCTCATTGTGGATCAGCTCCTCCAGGGCGTACTGATACTTTGCCAGAGCTTCCTCCCTCTGCAGCCAGAACGACACCCATCAGAGAGGTGCGGAAACGCAACATGCTACATCACAATGAATCACATCGCAATACAATACAATATATTGCACCACATCACATTAATCACAACACATCATACTACATTTCAGTGCATTACATCACAAAACATCATAATACATTCCATTACAATACATCACACACCATAACATTATGACATATGACATTACACACCAACAGACAGGTGTACTCCAACTCTCAGACTCACAGTTTGCACATCCACCAAGCGGAAGTCCAGGTAAGCCAGTTCTGGCAGGTAGGCTGCTATGAACTCCGTATAGCACTCCTCTGTGGAAAGGGGGTTACCCGCAAGGTTCAGGGCACGCAGATTCTTAAACTTCCGAAGGTAGATCACCTGAATATCAGGGGGAACCAGATAAGAGTGTTTCCTACATAACAAGTGTCAGATATGCTGTCACTAGAGCTGTCAGATTTCAAATTCAAAATGTAAATATTCCTTGAATAGGAAAGAAAAATAATTTGGAATTGTTAAAATGAACATTTGAATACGTAAGTTTGAATGTTTGTGTTATAAATCGAACATGTTCCGCATTTCAAAATATTATCTTTTGCTTCTGAATGATGATTTTTCTCCACTGGTGCATCGCCAATCAGGTTTTAATTTTTAACATTAGGCCACTATATCGGATGAATGTTCTGCAGCAAGAGATGGAAAGTAAGCACTACTACCAGTTGACCAGAATCCTCTTATGTGGTGAAAAAACCACTGCACAGCACGCATAGACATACCTGAGATTTCAGGCACTGCACTCCAAGTGGTTCATCTAATGTTTTTGACAACCTCAAAAAATATTGTGTGAATACAGGCAGCAAATTGAAACACAGGACACGTGTGTAGCATGTGGCCTGTACTGTAACGTGGGCCACCGTGTGCATGCTCACGTTGTCCAACTGGGACAGCTTGTTGTTGCAGATGGAGAGGACATGCAGGTTGACCAGGGTGTCCATGTTCTCCATTGTGGAGATGCTGTTGTTGGACAGGCTGAGGTCCTCCAGCTTCACCAGGGCATCCAGGCCCTCGATCACCTCAATGTGGTTGAATGACAGATCTGAGAGAAGAGGAGAGGAACACTGTGAAAAACAGGTCCTCTGAGGGAGGAGTCTTGTGTTTCTGTAGCAGCAATGACTGTATTTATGGAGATTACGGCAGGGGCTGGATCTCATAGGATGTCAAAGTTTGAAAGCTTCATCTAATCACACCCCCATGGCATTCTTGTTGAAAAAGAAACCTACTCACCCAGCCACACCAGGTTAGTGAGGAATTCCAGTCCTGTAATCTTCTCAATAATGTTGTTATCAAGCTGTAGCTTGGTCAAGGAGGTGAACTGCCACAAGTGGTCAATCTTTAGGATGTCTGCAGTAATAAAAAATAATTTAAGTGAATGTTACTTACGCACAACGCGATGCTGTACAAATAAAATAACTGTTAAGTTGAAAGTTTCGTCCGGGGAGTGATCTTCAAAACAGGCTAATATAAAAATGAGTTGCATGGGTGACAAGGTGATGAACCTAAGCGGAAACTGTCCACACGCTCTTACGCCTGTAGTCCAGGCGTAAATGCAGTACGTCCTTCAGCTCGATGCCCTCCTGCTTGGCGATTATTCCAGCCTGACCCTTTGGACCCTGCTCCTCCACCGCCTGCTGGAGCATCTCCTCGCCCACCACCGTGGGCTCATCCGTGTCTAACATCCCGCCGTGTCCGGTAGCGCTGCTGGAATACTAACGTTAAGTTCGGAGCAAGCTTAACTAAGTTAACTAAATGCAATTAGGTATTTGATTACATCTGGATATATAGTCCAACTGAATGAATGGTTGTAATAGTGCGTCGTAGCTGGTGTCCAGTCGCAACTGGGCCAACTTTTCTAGCTAACTGTTAGACTAGTCTCGCAACATCGTTGTGAAACAAACCTGATCAGACTCACGTTTCACTCACTTACCGTCAAATACACTTGAAACGGCTCACTAAAGCATGCAGCGTTTTTCGATTTATCACACAGCACCACAGAATCCAATAATCATATTGTATGATACGGGTACCTTGTCTAAACCTACCCCTTTTCGCTTTATTTGTCGAACTGGAGTTAACTGCTCTGAATTGCTGGCTAGCTCACTAGGCTACAAACAGACGCCCGACACGTTGCTTAGCAACTATGCAAGCGATGCGTCAGCTGTTCTGGGGGCATTCAATGTAACCACAATCGCAGGTAGGCTTAACTTTGACTAGCAGTTTACAGTTTTCTTCAACAACAAAAAAATATCATTAAGTATTTAGTCTTTTTAATGCCATTTTAAGTCCCTGGCTTACATACTGAATAACTTAATGTTTACCTAAAATTAAAAGAAACCAAAACGCAAAGTGTCTTAACATAGCAGGTCATTTTCATAGTAACGCAAAGGAGCATCTCGGTCACAATGCCAGAATAGTGAAACTTTTGGGTTCAACTTTATGGATCTTCGGTGAAAGTAAATGCACTACTGTTGTTGCCAATAGGTTATTAATATCAAAATTGTTATTTGTTATGTTTTACTTCCAGAAGATGAAGAAGAGAATATTTAAAACTTCATCTCTCACCCCAGCCACCCACCCACCAACAGTCAGTTTCTCATGCATAGTGCTGCTGTCCTCCTCTCCTGGATCTGTCATTGAGGTGATTGATTGATTGATTGGACACTCTTTCACTGTCAAGAACACAGACACTGTTGTCAACTTCACATTGTCTCATTCTGCAACAACCTGTTGTCCCAGACTGCCAGTTTCACAGCACATCACCTGCACACGGAGAGCAGTGTGTTTCCACACACACACACACACACACACACACAGCTGCATTTCCCAACCCCATTCACATGCTTTCTCACCCACACATAAGCCAAGCTGAAACTTTTTAATGATGCCATGCTGAGATATAATTTAAAGATGACATTTTAAATATATGCAGCAAGCATGCTCATTACACAGCATTGGCATATTCGGGAGGATGTGACTGAGCACGCTGGTCCCTGGAGTCAGCAGCCAGAGAAGGTGCTTTCCCATTAATTGGTTGCTGAGGTAAAACCCTTGTACAGTGTACAGCCAGTTCCCTGTCAGCAATCTACACAAAGCTCCTCTCCCTCTTTCTCTCTCTCAATCCCCCTTCTCTCTATTTTTTCCTAAGCTAGTCAAGCTCTAATCACCTCTGATACCAATCCTTTGCCCCCCCCCCCCCGCCACCCCCCCATGCTGAATACCTATAGACTGGCAGGTATGTGTGCGTGCATGTGTGTGGGGTGTGACAGGTGACGTGTGACAGCTTTTACATGTGCTGATGGACCAGGTATCCGCTGTGCAGGTTCTATCCTGGAAAGCTAAGCCCCAGCCTCCTCTGAAAAACCATGCCACCCTCGTGAATACGTAATACAGCTGAGTGAACGCAAGGTATATTTATACTAACCTGTTGACGCTGGTGATGCCCTATCAAGTTTATGCAGCATACTTTCACATAAAATAATTTTACTACTACTACTGCAATGTCTGTTCATAATGGTCAGGGACCTTGACTCATAACCAGCGAATTATAGGTTCAAATCCCAGGTGGGCACTGTTGTTCCTTTCAGTCAATAAATTCAACTGTATACTAGCAATAATGTAATGTGTGCTCGGTTAATAATCCTGAATTATGGTGTTCATTGTAGGACACAAATGGGAAAGTGTGCAATCAATTCAGGAGTTCTCAAAGTAAAAGAGGCTCTTGCCAGCATGTAAAGGATAGGCCAGTTTCATGTCAGCTGCACATGTCCCAGTGGTCCCTGACTACTGTACATCATGTTTATTTGTCATATTCAGTTCGTGAAAATTATCTAATATGGTATGGATATGAAGCAAATGAAGACATCAACAGTCTATACCCACACACTTCACTCACCTAGACACAAGCCGAGGTCATCCAAGCAATTGAAAAAGAAAATTTCCACTGGTCAGATTTATTTGACATTGATCAGTGATCAGTTAGATAGACAGAACACCCATAAGATATAAGCGAATACTCTAGAACAGGGTTGTCAAACTCCGTCCCTGGAGGGCCACAGTGTCTGCAGGTATTTGTGGTTTCCTTTCCATCAGCAGCCAATCAGGGCCTTGAGAACAAGGTGTGTGGACTCTTCAGCCAATCAATTACAGAAATTAATCGCTTTTGCTGATACGACTGGAGTTTGACACCCCTGCTCTAGAAGATCAAGAAAACAATAACACAAAGAGGGAGTGACAATGTAGGGCCAGCAGAAAAAATACCATCTCAATTATTTCTTGTATTCTCTCCCTCTCTCTGGTTCTCTCCCCCCTTCCTGTTTTTCTCACCTTTTCACTGTCCATCTCATCCTGTTTTCATTTTCATCTTCTTCTTTCTCTATCAATTCTCTCTCTCTGTCTCTCTCTCTCCATTCTGCCCCCCTCCCCCCAGCCTTTGTCTCAGCCTCTGGAGAGTGCCCTTTAACACTGGAGAAGGTCCTCAGCTTCCTGGGCCAGTGTCCTGAGCTGTCGCTGGGGTGGTTCGAGGAGGGCCAGCTTCATCATCGAGTCCGGGTGGGACAAAGAGAGGCTGGCACAGGTAAGAGCCCAACACCCCCCGCCCCCACCCCACATCCCTACCACACCACCCCTACATTCAATAACACTGATAACTGATTCAATGACTGATTAAATCCTTTTGCATATAATATTGTCAGTATAGTTTGGCACACTTGAAATAAGGATTTGGGCGGCACATTTTTAAATGCATTACTCCCAGGCAATCATATAATTTAAGACTTACCTGTGTTTAATTTTGACATAAAAATATACCACTACTATAATTTTGGAGAGCACTGTATTATTAGCCCTCCCCTTTCCTTCTGTCCTTCCTTTTTTCATAACTAGAGGAGGCAGGAATTTTTGGTGCTTCTGAACATCCTGCTCAAGGCCACCCCCCTTAATTGATTTTCAGAAGATGCACCAAATTAAAATCAGGAAGACACTGAGACATTCTAATAGCAAGAATATATCTTAAATACATTTCTAATAACTGTGAATGTCAATGTTAAGAATATGAGCTTAGTATCCTGTTAGGTAATAACATCAGTGCCATTTGTGATCCAGGAAGCCATGAGCGTGCACATGCCCGGCACGCCCACGTCGAGAGCGGGCCCTCTGCCATCGCCGTGGGAACTCTGCGCTTCCTGGAGATGGTGTATCAGCTGGGCGGGGCAGCCTAAGCCCGGCGGGACAGTGGCTGCTAGCCCCATCATGCGTTGTGCCACTGCCACAGATCCTCTACAGTGACCAGATGGTCAACTCCTGCCTTCTTGCCATCTTCTGCATTTCCTTTCTCCAGGGTTACTAATATAACAACATATCCATACAGTGTCTAAGCATTTGGTGCCAGAACAGAGTTAAGCAGGTCCGTTTGCTTACTTCTGGTTTGGCATCAATGTCTGGATACATCGGTCTGTTTTAGCCCTGTTTTCTTAGCCCTGTCTTACCCTGGGAGGTTCCAGTTGGTGGCAGGGGTTTCTTGTGCTACAGTTCATGAATATTCATGAAGAGGCGTGCCAATGAAAGAACATCAAGTGCTACTGTCCTTCATCAAACCCCTTTATGATCAGAGGATGCACTGAATGAGAACATTTCAGTTTTAACAGCAGAGAACAAACTTCAGATTTACCAATCCTGAGCTAAGTCTCCGGTTTGTATAAAGGATCTATGCCACCATCGTACAAAAGATGCTTTCAGGGATTATTGTCACACAATTTAAAGGGAGGCTCACATTCATTAACACTGGAAATTTTGGTACAAACAGGAAGCCGTGTTAAATGTGAACAGCGAACAAACCAGTTCTCAGATGTTAGTTGTCTACCAGATCCAGTGCTACAAATACACAAAACACCAGTAGCTGAATTGATGAATCAAATTGTAAATGTTCATGTCAAGTAAATACATGCAGCTTGAACATCTACATTTCTTGAACGTGAATATGTAGCCAGCACGTATACATGTCTTAAAGAATAATTAAAACAGCTTAATTATGATGGGCGACACTTTAGTACTTTTAGGATCACAGATCTTATTCACTCAAAGCTGCCCACTTGCTGCTTCCACTGTAAATATGTCCTTTGTAAGTTTGTATAATGTTGCTATAATGTTTTTATTATGTCTGCTTGAGCCATGATTAGTTTTTGATTGAAATAATAAATCATTTTGAAAAGGAAGTGGTCATTCCGATACTGAAATACTCCCAGATTTTTGCTGAGTTAAATGTGACCCTCCGATTGGCAGACTGTCTTTTGGGCAACAGACATAAACACATAAGGCGTCCACAAGCTTTGGCTACTGGTCCCAATGAGGAATGTGGACACAGATAAGGTGTGGAAACTTCTGGAAATGAGACTGAACAGACGATTAGAAATACTCCCAACATACAATGCTGAGGAAAATCATCAGTCAGCTACCTCACAATTTCGCTCAATGTGACCCAGCACACCCCACCGCACACATAAACTGGAGACATTTTCTAAAGTTATTACCTGATTATAGCCAATATATAACTGATTAGCACAATGATACTTTGTGTTTTTCCATGCACAGATAACTTGACAAACGGAACAGGGTACATGCTAGTGACATCGTTTCACCCCTAAAACAGGCTGGGCGCAAAGCACTGAAATCTGACACACGGCAGCGTGTAGAGCACACACACACGGGACAGACAGACGGGACACAGAGACAGAACACTCTGGAAGGCGGGGTTTGAGGTTTTCCGTGGCTGTATTGTCAAGTTACTTTACAAGTCAGTGGGCGGGCAGCTAAAACGCAGCCCGACTTCGCCATTTGTCACTGCTTCACAAGCAATAAACCAAACAAATAAAACCGTCAACATTTCGGCCGCTCGAGCGGGAATAACAAAAATATGGCAGTACTCTATCACCAAGGCACCGACGGCTTGTGTCCGTTGTCTTGAGTCGAGTATTTTTTCTTTTTCCCTAGTAGTTTAGGTGTCCCAGGAGGTGCCTGATAAACAAATAAGAACCCGGGCCAGATTTCGGAAGAACTTTTTTAAAAAGTGAGAGATCAAAAGTAAAAAAAGGGATGAGATAAAGAGGGGGAGCATCCTTTTCTCCGGTGCACCAGAGCCAGCCTCTCTCTCTCTCTAGCGCAGGTCAAATGTCAGAGAGTAAAAGTGGGCCTCGTTCGAGGGCTTGGGTCAGACCAGACAGAGCCGCTTGTAGCGCTGTTTCCAGAAGGACTGGCTCCCGGAGGAATATTGGTCAGAAGGAACAGAGGAAGTCCTCGGGTGGTACGAACTACTGCTGACGGGCTGGGCAGTGTCCGTGACTTTAAGAACGTTAAAAAAATAACAAAAAGTAGAAAAACGATATCGTCACAGTTTACAGAAAAGGGGCTGTGGGGCGGGGGGGGGGGGGGGGCAACCATATGCAAACCAGGCCTCGTTTCGCAGCCCGCTCGACGCCGCCCCCCGGCGGCGGCTCAGTGCAGGTGCGCGTTCAGGTCGTACTTCCCGCAGAAGGTGTCGGTGAAGGGGATGCAGGTGAGGAGCTCGCACCAGTCGCACTTGAAGGGCCGCACGTAGAAGAGCACGGCCAGGCCGGAGAGCAGCGCCAGGAAGGCGGCCAGCGCCGCCAGGATCTGGCAGCGCTTGCGGTACATGTCGGCGCGGCCGAAGCTGATGTAAGGCAGGAAGGCGAAGGAGAGCAGCAGGCCCGAGGCGAAGCCGAACGCGTGGGCGAAGTTGTCGATCCAGGGCAGCAGGCCGAAGGCGAACAGCAGCAGCACCACGCACAGCAGCTTGGCGAAGGCGCGGCACGGCTGCGCCAGGATCTGCCAGCTCTGGAACAGCTCCACGAACAGGCAGGCCAGCATGCCGAACTGCGAGCCCGCAGGACCCACCTGTGGGACAGAGCACGGGGGGGGGGGGGGATGTGACCTCTGTCCTGGAGAAGCACAAACACACACGCACACGCATGCACTCACACACACACACACGCGCTCTCTCACACACACACACACACACACACACACACATACACAACTCACACTTTCTCTCTCACACACAGCTGATATATTTCCACACCCTGCACATGCACACCCAAATCCACCTATCCATACCGTAAGCATACACATACACACCAACCCACGCACACGTGCACACCAACCCACACACACATACACAAAACACATTCAGAATAAACACTGTGCATACATTAAAATTAGGTCAGTTATTGAAGCTTTGATGCTGTACATTGGGGCGGAGCTGTGGTTCTGTATGTAGCGTACTACAGGTATAAGATTCGGGGGGGGGGGGGTTTGGGGTCACCCCTCTGTACCTCGGCTCGGTAGGGCAGGAAGATGGCGCTGGCCAGGTTTCCCGTGATGCCGCTCAGGATGTAGATGATGGAGATCCGCACCCAGCCCGCCAGCTTCTCCAGGTCCCTAAGGATGGTCATCTGGAACGCCACCGACACCAAGCAATGGAGGATTCTGGGTAGGGAGCCACGAGCAATCATTAAAGAAAGGGAGCTTGCGCTTATCTCAAAACGACAGAAAACAACACAGATACTTCTCTCTGCATACGTCTGTAACCCAAACTACAATTCAAATCAAGTTTTAATTAAAAAAAAATTGATACATTTTTAATGCTAGGGAAAGGTGTTTGGTCAAATTCCCAAGCATTCAGCAAGACTCTGGCGGCTTCCCAAAATCATCCCTTCACCCCACCAAGCTCATTCTTGTGTTTGAAAGCCAAGGGAAATATGTTCCGTCAGGTTCTCGGCAGGCAGCCAACTAATTCTCTTAATTAATTAATCCAATCATTACTGCAGTCTCATCTAGAAGTGGGCCGGTGTTGCTGTAAATGGCTAATTAGCCATTTGAGCCAGGGGGTGATTGATGGAAATGATAGCCAGCACACACACAGGGCAGGAGCTGCCCACCCCTGGACAAAGAACACATTGTGCTCTTCCCACTCTGATGCAGTCATCATCTGTCTGGGAAGCTTCTCCCCCTGAGAGCCCCACCCACTGTCACTCACCCCGCATGCAGGAAGAGAGAGAGCCACAGCCTGTAGAACTGGTCTGGGATTTCAGGGTTCAGGAAGGGGAGGAGCCCGCACACGTCATCCATGCAGTGTACCTGGGGATGGGGGTACCATTACACACCGTACAATTCTAAACATAAATGCATCACATTCTTATATTGCCTCTTTAAGAGTTAAAAACACACCTAGAGAGTGAGGCTGCAGTAACTGCATTCATATCAAGTCAATGTTTTCTCATCAAAGATGAAGCTACAGATTCATGTTTGGGCACATTGCCTTCATCAGTGAAACGGTGTTATATTGTCATGGCAATCTTTCAAATCATAACTAATGTCACCACAGCTATACAGGTTAAATACAGAGGGGCTGCCAATCAGAGTCACAGTTTTCATTAACAACCTGTAACATCTTAACAGTCAATTCGAAACAGTTCATATTCATACCACTTACACAGAAATTGATTGTGGTATTTGAATCTTTAGTCCGCACTGAGAAAAACTGTAATTACATAGTGTTTAAAACTGCAGGTGATAAAGGGGCTTCTGCCATAGCTGATCACAGCCAACTACCAACATACTCCAGCCTGGAGGTGTAACACTGGATTGTACAGGAAGTCCGTTATTTCACAAAGAAAACCTGGGTCTGTGACTGCAGATGGTGACCAGGTGGTCATCTTGGTGGGGAACACATAGAGCCTGACAGCAGTTAGTCAATATATCACTGCGTCAAATTGGCACAGGTAATACTGGTCGACCGTGCGGTCAGAGTGGGGTTTACCTGGTCGACCGTGTGGTCACAGTGCGGTTTACCTGGTTGACAGAGTGGTCAGATACACACCTGGGAACAGAGGGTGGCCTCCTCGTGGAAGTAACCCTTCATGAAATCACAGTACTCCCGGGATGTTATCTCACACCTGTACAGGTACACATACTGTCACTACAGCCCACTGTTACCAATCCCTATCCAACATTATCCTGCACACTCTATACTGTGTGTGTGTGTGTGTGTGTGTGTGAGAGAGAGAGAGTGTGTGTGTGTTTGAGAGAGAGAGAGAGAGTGTGTGTGTGTGTATGTGTGTGCGTGTGTGTGTGGGTGTGATAGAGTGTGTGTGTGTGTGTGTGAGAAAGAGAGAGAGAAAGAGACAATGCGTGTGTGTGTTCTCTCCTCACCTCCCTTTGGTGCCGATGCAGCAGGGTCGCCCAGTGAGAGCGCAGTCCATGTGGGGCAGGTTGGTGTGGTTTCCTGTGTTGTGCCTGGTGCAGATCTACAGGAACACAAACACAATCAGAACCCCCAGTGAAACAGAGGCCCTCCGAGGTACAGCAGCCCTGCACTGCGGCCCTGTAGCTACAGCTCTTGTATGACTGTACTCACCGGCCATTTGGTGATGTCATCGGGCCACTCGTGAGGAGGCACAGAGGCAGGCTCCAGACAAATCCTGCAGTGATCATGCACCAATCACAAACAAGAACACAACCAGTACATAAGAATCAAATCATAATCACATCTCACATATGAATATACATTACAGAAGGCTCCAATCACATCCCTGGTTTTTCCCAGGTGGCAGCACAGATTCTTTAGACTACTCAGATGGTCAACACTAAAATTGTTGAAGCTGGAACCAATATTATGAACATTCCAGAAGAGGTGTGTCACATATAGTGGATGTTCTGGGCTTTGGTACTCCTCTTTCATTAATATTTATAAATGGCAACACAACACTTATACCTCCTGAGACCAACCAAAACCCTCCTTGCGATAGGAAGCAATGAGAAAGAAAGGAACGCAGAAGCTGAATATCTGGTGACTATTGAGGATCTGTGGTGGCAGTACAATGAGGCAGCTGTTGTGTTATGCACCGTGTGGCGTATAGCGTTTTACCTGGGGTCCTGGTGGCACACAGACCCATGTTGGCGCACTTTCCCCCGCAGGAGAGGGGCGCTGGGGTGCCCCGGCCATTTCACCCACACGGCCAGCGTCGTCTGGGACAGAAACAAGAGTGAAACTCAACACAAGGGTCAAAGGACATGATGCCATCATTTAGACTTATCCTTATTCCTGTACCTACAGACAACCATTAAACTGCTGGAGTTTGACTGCGCAGTGTACGCTGGTGTTTGACTGCACAGTGTACGCTGGTGTTTGACTGCGCAGTGTTACACTGGTGTTTGACTGCACAGTGTCACGCTGGTGTTTGACTGCACAGTGTACGCTGGTGTTTGACTGCACAGTGTACGCTGGTGTTTGACTGCACAGTGTACGCTGGTGTTTGACTGCACAGTGTACGCTGGTGTTTGACTGCGCAGTGTTACACTGGTGTTTGACTGTGCAGTGTTACACTGGTGTTTGACTGCACAGTGTACGCTGGTGTTTGACTGTGCAGTGTTACACTGGTGTTTGACTGCGCAGTGTTACGCTGGTGTTTGACTGCGCAGTGTTACGCTGGTGTTTGACTGCGCAGTGTCACGCTGGTGTTTGACTGCACAGTGTCACGCTGGTGTTTGGCTATGCTAGCTATGCTAGCGTCCGACTCAGCAGCTGTGCTACGCATGCGCGCAGGGCGGGGCCTCACAGAGCACTCCTCTGCGGCTGTCTGCACGCAGCCGGACCGGTCGTTGCGCACGCAGCAGGCCGAGTCCCGCTCCTGCGCCCGCTGCGCCTGGATCAGCTGGTGCACCTGCTGGTCCCGCCGCATGCAGGGAGAGAACTTGGCCCCCAGGTGAATCAGCGCCTCCTGCAGGAGAGGAGAGGGAACTGCAGTCAGGGAGCATATACACGCATACGCATCAAAACACATAATACTCCATTAGACTTGTGTCTGTAGTACATGTACACACTGTCTTGTGCCTGACGTTAAAGTGTCGTCGCTCCTCATTCTGCAAACTACTCAGTGGTCCCAATTCAAAACATAGCAGTGGAAAAGAGTTTGGATGGACATACCAAGAATGTACAAAGCATCTTTAAAGGGGCCATTGATTTGTGTGTTTGGTATGGAGAGTTACACTAGGCTTTTTTTCCCCTGGTCATAGATCAGTCCAAATACAGGTTTACCA